>NW_006920410.1:4095323-4109901 GCF_000344685.1 Gloeophyllum trabeum ATCC 11539 | reverse complement strand
TACATGGTTGAATTCCAAGTTACGGAGTCGACAAGACATTTTGACTCTCAATGACACTATTATGATCCGTGGCTGGCATAGGTGGAATCCCCAGGTATCAGCCACCTTTTACACAGGACTGCGAACTTCGCTGACCACTATGCGAGTATAGGTGGCAGCGCCTAAGACTCTGCCAATGGTCAAGTGGCGAGAGATGTCTTCAACCATATTTGGTGATTCAGCTACCGGCCTTATGGAATCCAGCGATGTACAACCTTCCCTTATGGGCACGGGCCCTCTGGAGCTGGACGAAGAACCTGACAGTGAGTATGAAGCGGAACCTCCAAGTACTAGTCGGATCGCACGGGACAAGTTCACTCTACCCAAGATTGGCGCAGTTGAGCTTGAGGCATATATCGACCTCACATCCGAATTTCTGCAAGATGTCCTCTCGGACGTGGCTGTGAACCCCAGACCAGTGGCATCAATAAATGCTGGCAAAGCAGCACACTGAGCTGATATTAGTACATCTGAGGAGGTGGTCTCTTGGGATACTTGGTAGCTTTTCTGTAATTAGCATTTAAATTAGACCAAATTAGCATGCTAATTAGCGCTAATTAACGCGGACCGCGCCGGGGCTCCGCCCCGGACCTCGTTGCTAATTAACGGTAAATTACACCTGCAAATCTGGCCTCCGGCCAGCGACCTGCAAATTAGGGGAGGTTACGCATATGGTTGCTCGATATCAATATCGAGTGGCTGTGCCATTTCGTGGGACGAACCTACCAAACTCAACGAGTTATCGAGTGGCTGTGCCAGAGGCGCCACAACGGCTGCTGTGGCTCTCCCCGAGAACTCGATTTGTGCCTGCCATGACAGGTGTCGGACGAGCTCCCGTACGCGAGTACAATAGGTAAAATACCTGTGTATACTGTATACTTGAGACCATATATATGAATGTAGATGCGGCTTGATATCCATTACCCCAAATCATACCAACAGACCTTGATGTCCATGCAGAGTTTTTATGGAGCAGTGAATGCTGAGTGTTCAGCACTCAGCAGCAGTTAGACAGTTCACAGCAGTAGATTTACAGAATTATTTTTAATGAAATATCCTCTGCACAGTTGGCCTGACTGGGTGTCACCACATTTACAGATATCCGCAGTAATTCAGACCTTGTAAGGCGGTGTGGAGGGGGGAAAGCGTGCAAACTACAGATTCAATGCTAAACCTCTTTTTTGGAATTGTGGGGGAGTGGTGTTTGCTTTGAATGTTCGATATAAGAAGTCACTTGCCCCGGAGCACCCTAAATTGAGGAATTACAGTATTTTGGGCTTGAATTGCCTTCAGAAAATATGCATGGACTAGCTGTAGACTTTCTCATGGTTTCAGCTGCCATTTTATATGAGATATATCTCAGAGAACGATGGACGGGTTGAGTATTAGTATGGCCCCGGAGGGGCCGGACAAATTCGATTTTAGTAGTATTTACACTCGGACTTTACGGTAAAACATGCAATCAGTCACTCACTAGCTGCTTTGTCCCTACTTCGGGGCTCTGAGGGCGATTTGTGGAGCATAGGCCCGAGAGTAACGCAGATTTCGGTCCCAAGGGCCTCAAAGCCACAACTGCCACATGGCTCTCTGAGCCAATCCCAATTTTTCTTTTTTCTTTTTCTTTTTATTTTATTTTATTGCAACTCTATCATTATCGAGCCCAAATTAGCAATGCTAATTAGGAGCCGTCCCAAATTTACGGAACCCTACTCCTTACAGACATGCCCAAACAGACCAGCTCGCGAAGCGTTCCTGACCTCTGGAAAGTCTCGGAGTCTGAGGAAGAGGACTTTGGAGACGATACTGGAGAGTGGCCGGTCGATGGCGTAGTCGGCGAGGAGATTGACATGCTCGGAGTATCTAGGTATACTCGGGTTCAGCTCGTAGATGGCCAGGATATCTGACACAAGCACAGATATGAAGTATGCGGCACATGTGCGCTCTTTTATACAGAAACAAATTATTTCTTGCATACAGATCCGGTGGAGGAATTGGCGCCGTAAAGATGGCACAAACACTACATGGGCGAAACAAATGCCTGATCGTCCAGACCTCATCGAAGACTGGAACACGACTCAGGCGAAGAAACGGCAGAAGCAAGCGGACGAAAGCCTAGACGTGGCCCTAGAACCCCTGAACATACTAGATATTCATAACATCAAGACCGCCAAGCGCTCGCAAGCTGTCGAAGAGAAGGTAGAGAATAGCTATAGTCGCGGGATCGCGAGATACGACAATTGGGATGCTGTGGAATCTGTTCCTAGCTGTCCGGGCCCTTCGTCTTCTCGCCGGTCGTCAACAATGAAGAGCGAAGATATTTACAAGAATCCTTCTCGAGCATCTACGGCCCACTCAAATACTCACAGCTCGACCTCTGCTAAGGACGCACAGCCAATATACTCACTTAAAGAGAAGTGGAATAATTCCGCACGAAAGATCGGCGCTGCTCGAATAACCATCACCAACGAAATAGACGAAGAAGCAGAGCCTCAGCTCGTGGAAGGCTTCAAATACCTGGAAAACAGGTACTCGTAGTGAGTACCGCGACATCTGCAAACACATCTTCTGAACTGCTGTCCCCGCAGTCCGAAGGATATTCGTGCGCTGATGGAGGAATCGGAACCCTATTTCGTCTTCTGTCAGTGCAAGGCGTGTGCGGATGCCTCTGTTTGCGCATGCCAGGGTCCGTCGGAGCTCGTGGACGCGGACGGCGACAAGACCTGGGCGTACACGTCTGAGGTAACACCCGGTCGGTCCTTCCATATCGCCACATTATTCACATTTTTGCAGGGACTGTTCGCATTCAACGTCCCCCCAGGAGTCGAAGTGATCGAATGCAACAAGGTAGGGTCTCAGGACGACCCATTTCAACGGCATTGACTGTCTGTAGTTCTGCGCCTGCGGCAAACGCCAACGGTGTCCCAACCGCGTCGCGCAGAAACCCCGCGATACCCCCATCGACGTATTCAAGACGGAAGACCGCGGATGGGGCGCGCGGGCTACGGTCGACGTACCCCGAGGCAAAGTCCTTGGCATTTACACCGGGTACGCCTCTCCATTCGAAACCCATGGCGTTCGCTCAGGCTGATGCGCAATGCAGTCGTGTTATGTCAGGAAACTAGTTTACCTCCTTACCACACTAACTCATTGTTCCATTTAGTCCACGCGAGGACTTGGAACACCTGTCTCACGAACATAGGGGCTACACATTTAACTTGGATGCTCGCGAGAATCGCGGTGACGACGATTCCGCCGAGAAGTACACCGTCGATGCTTATTCCTACGGTAAGGCTGACAGTTCTCATGCCATCAGCAGTACGATCTTGCTCATAGATGTGCCTGGCAGGCAATTGGACAAGGTTTATCAAGTAGGTGTTTCACTGTTCGTTATGACTTACTGTTAAATTAATCCCCTCCAGTCACTCTTGCGAACCGAACGTGCAAGTATACCCCGTAGTATACGACACGATACCCGAAGTAAGATGCATCCCTCCGAAGTTCTGCATTCGTTGACCAAGGCACAGCAAAATCTACCGTACCTAGCTTTCGTGGCCACCGTCGACATTCCAGCATACAGCGAGCTCCTTCTGGACTACGATCCTGCCTACGTGCCACAAGCTACGAAGGGCAAAAAGAAACAGGGCCCACCAAGCAAAACAGCCATTCGTTGCGCCTGCGGGTCATCCAACTGCAGGGGCTGGCTGCAATATTGACGTGTTCACGCGACACCTGTCCCTCCTCCAACCGTCTATCATGGTATTATTATAGTCGTGGCAGATCCTAAAACTACATAGGTAAGGTAATAGCAGATAATGCTTACGCGAGCACCCAAGAAATAGGCATAATCTTGCTATACAGATCATCATCCGTCAAGGAGAACAATATGAGGCCGCTATCCCAGATGCAGCTTCTTCAACAGTGCACCCCACCCCTGCGCGCCCTCATGGTGGCCGAAATGCACATGCGCACGACCATGGCCGTGAACCTCCTGAGCCTGTTCGCGATCCATATCCCGTCTCCGCGGACCAGCCATGTCGAAGCTCCCAGGCATCGCCATCTCCTCCTCTTCCTCTTGGGTGAGCGTGTCGTCTGCCTGCTCATGAGAATGACTCTTTCCCTGAGAATCAGCCTTCTCCTGCATCGTCGCCTCCATCGCCTCCTGGTGAAGGTCATGCTGATCCACGGGGTCCATCTCATGCAACGGCGTATGCCCCTCGTCCTCTCTCTTAAGTGCATGCGACTCGCCCGGGTGTTTCGCCTGGTCCTCCTGTTCATGCTCGCTCGCCGCAACGACGTTGATGTGATCGTTCTCCCCAGGCGGGCCCCCGCCCAGCTTCCTCTCTTCCCCATGTTCGTGCTTGTGTTCATGTTCATGCTCGTCCTCATCATCGCTCTCCAGCCCGCTAGTGCCGGTTTTCCAGCCCCCGCTGCTCGCCGACGTCGCGCTGGCGTTGCTGGCCTGGCTCGCAGCCCTGCTGAGCCGCCCGACCGCGAGTGCGCCCTGGATAGCCTGCCGCCATTTTCCCCGCGCGTCGAAGTTGTCCCGCAGACCGGAGAGGTCGTGCTGGCCCGGTCGGCGGTTCGTGAGCCACTGCGATCCCGATGTCAGCTCGAGGACGGTGGTTGTTATCCCATCCTTGTTCAACGTACCTCGTGTTCTAGCGCCTCGGCGGCCGATGGCCTCTCCGCAGGGTTCGAATTGAGGAGGTATCTGATGAAATCTTTCGCTATTGACAATCATCGTCAGCGTCTGAACTCATCTTGACGGCACTGCAGCATTGCCAGGCTCACCCTCTTCAGAAACGTTCTTCCAGTACCGCTCGTGGAACTCCACCCGCGCAGCCGTCGTCTCGCGTATAAGCTCCTTCGCGTCGTCCGACCGGAACGGCGAGTAACCGCACAGTAGCACATACGTGATAATCCTAAGCCCAATCAATGAGTTCACGTGCAATAATCTACGCGCGCGAAGACATCAACGCACCCCGTCGACCAGATATCGACCTTCTTCCCGTGCCCGGTCTTGTTTAGCACCTCGGGCGCGACGTACCCGAAGCTCCCCGCTAGCGAGGTGAGCTGCTCCGTGGCGGAGTGCAGGTGTTTCGCTCTGCGTTATGCGTGATGTGAATTTGAGTTCTGACTCGATGACAGCGGCAACGTGCGATGCTACTTACATCCCGAAATCGGCGATGACGATGTCCGAGTCTGGGTCTTTCGTACGGTAGAGGATGTTCTCCGGCCTATCGGTCAACCGGTCAACCGGTCAGTCAAGTGCGGGTCGGGGCAAGGAAGATCGACAAACGTACTTCAAGTCCCGATGGACGATGTCGTGTTCGTGGAGGTACTTCACGCCCGAGAGTATCGATCTGTATATGGACAGTCAGCCGGCACCCTCACAGGCACGTATACGACAATATGAACGGACCTGACCACGTTCACCGCATCGCTCTCCGTGAATTTGCCCTAGAACGTACAACATAGAGGACACTTTCATTAGTCGCGGATACACACATACCGACCTGCGGCATTCCTGCACGGCAGCGACACCACAATGACGCTTATATTGTGTTCTCGCCGCCCTGCATTGCTACACCAAGCAGTAAATACTCACCCGCTTGCTTATCCGCTCGAAAAGCTCGCCTCCCATGGCGAGCTCGAACACGAGGTAGTACTTCGTCCGCGACTCGAACCATTCGTAGAACTTGACCTATTGAACGCACCGCAATCTCAGTCCGACTGCCCAGCAATAGTAACTGGCATGAGAAGGTAGGGCACACCGCTCACAATGTTCGGATGGTCCAGCCCGCGAAGCACCTCCATCTCGCCCCACACGCTCGCCTCGTTCCCCTTCACCTTCTTCTTCGGGATGACCTTCAGCGCGACCTCCTTCGTCATGTGGCTCTCCTCGACGCCGTTCTGCCCGCTGCCCTTCTTCTTGTGTGAGTGTCCACTGCTGGATTTCGACAAGACAGATGTGGCAGCGGTCGAGACTGAGGTCGAGGAGGTGGTGGCTGAAGAGGGAGCGGTCGAGCGGGAGGAGGAGGTAGTGGAGGATTTGGCGTCGGTGAAGTATTCCGAGGGCGGGTTGCCGGAGGAGGGGGAGGCGGCTGCACCGCGGAGGGCGACGGGAGTTTGGCCGGCGGGGACGTGCCATGTTGCCCGCTAAATGAGCAGTCCAATATCAGTATCGGTCTCCTTGACTCTGGCAATTTCAGAGGCATGGTATCCATGCCAAATCCCCCGCGACGGACGCGTCACTGTACCTCACTCCTGGCCCACCCCGGGATTCTGACACGGCCGTGTATAGCATTAGCCGTTCAAGCCTCCGGCTCGTGCCCGGGCCTCTCTTGAGCATAATACTGCAACCCCTACCCATCCCTGACAGTGTTCCATCGCCGGGTATAGAGACTCTCGATCCATATAGTTGCCCGCAGAAAGTGATGTATGATACGTACCAAGACCTTTCCAAACGTCCCCTCTCCCATGACCTCCTTTAACTCATAGTTCTTCTTCTTCGCGAAGCTCGGCGGCTGCGGTAGCAGAGTGTCCTTCAAACTCGGCAAGTGCAGCTTACTCGTGCTGTGCGACATGGCTGGAATTCAGACTGCGCAGCAAATTGGTCCAAGTGCGTCGGGCAGAGTCTCCCGCGTTACGTGGCGGTTAGTCTAGATCGTCGTCGTCGTCGTCGTCGTCGTCGTCCGCACTGCTGTAGCCTACGCCGTCGTCGATGGTGGACAGAGCAGAGGACGGTACTGGCGGGGGACAGACATCATCGTGTGCGAACCTGAAGGGGAAAGAGTGCACCGGGTCCTGTGAACGTCATAGGATCGTGTGCCTCGGAGTTCAGGGTCCCGCCTCCCGATAAACTAGGCTGTGGCTGTGCTTGCAGTATGCGGTGTGGCTTCGATGTATTGAATGCTTGGGACGAGTCTTGATCGGACGGCTGTAGTCAAGTCGTAGTTATGTCGAGACTTGCTAGTGGAAAAAACATATCCTCTTTACAGTGGCTTTCTTCTCCTTTTTCCTCTGGTCCTTTGCCTTGAACGGGTTCGTCGCCGCTGAACTAACCGCTTTTGCATAAATTACAGAAATAGTGGGATGATTCATTCTTCAACAGTAACTACAGCAGACTATCTCGCTCCATCATCATCTACTAAGAACCCGATTTGGATACGGTAGCGGGAGCTATTGCGCTACTTTCGAATGCAAGGCAGGCGATTCTGTCCTCTGGGTGATTTCGGATCTGACACATTGCACCAGCAGTCAAGGCTACGGTATATTCTGTAGCCGGGAAAAAGCGCTATTAATACAGGCCCATCGCTCGCCGTATGATGTACAGCATATTTCTTCTTCTTCTGGGATGCCAGGTATCCACCATATAGGTACGTGCTGCATAACTCTGATTTCTACTGGGGCTCGTCGCTGAAGTACTTGAAGCACTCCTCAAATTCCTACCAAGCATCCCGCCTGATGTCAAATTCCGCGCATGCGAGCTCGCCGTCGAGCTCCTCCAGCGAATTCCGCAGGTCAATAACATGAAAGTCGGGCCCCCAGCAGACCGCGCCTCCAGCCGCGGGTACGACTTCGGTGAGTAAGACCAAAACGCGCGACAGCCCTCGTTTCGTTCAGCGCGGACTGTAACTAATCCTCATCGGCGGATCCGACTCGCACCGGCAGCGCTTACGATGGACTTTGACAGCCGCGAAGCATTCAGGTACGGTGACTTTGTGTCAAAATGCGTGGATCACCTAACGCTTATGAAGAGCTTATAATGCGCACCCGATGCATGCCGAGTAAGCTTAGACCGGCGAAATAGTTTGACAGACAGTCACTAATGTTGACGATTCTGGGCAGGTTAGCAAGATTACTGGCCCCCATAACGGAAGGCAAGTACACTATATATTATGTGCCTGCCTCTAAATCATGACGGATTATGGCCATGTAAAAGGACTCATCTCATACCAGATCACTCTGCCGTCCTCAAAGCTGTAGCACAGCGTCGGTTTGTCCGGATCGACGGAGCTTACGATCGACCGACGACATGAACAACTCGCTACGGCATCGATCGAAGCTCGGATGGGTCTGTCGGGTCGAGAGGCAGGTGGGAGCACCAGGTTGTCATGCTCTCGATGCAGGAGACTCTTCCCTGAATAGAAGGCATCTAAGCAGGAGCTTAATGGTCAGCGGTACTCAGATACTCCGTTCAGTAATAGGGAAGGAGGGATACAATGTCTATAATAGCAACCGCTGTGGGTTCTTCTCCCAACTGGCGGGCCCGAGAAATCGTATGGGACAAATCGCGTTTATTCCACCTCAGCCAACAGCACACTGAAATACTCCAGTGCGCGGAGTGCAAAGCTGAGTACCATAGTTAATAACTCATACCATCGTCTCACAAGTTGAGAACTCCGAAGCCTCTTACTTTCCGTGGCCATGGGAATTTAGGGGCGGCAGTGCGAGGGTATTCCTTGAGCACCTTCAGTGCCGTCAATCAGTATTCCACCATACCATTAGCAATCAGTAGCGGCTTCGAACACACCTAGCCACACTGGCACCCTTATAAGTTGAATGGCCAGCAAAGTGAGGTACATCCAAACAAGTATGCCTCTGCTGAACTTGAACATACGTGTCTTTCATCCAAGCAGTGATGTCAACCGTCGGTGCTGAGCGTACGTGCGGCGCTTGCAATGCTCCGCATAACGGGATATGTCTACTAGTAAAGACCGTTAGAGGGAGAGCCACGGCAAAGGGCAACCCACACCAATATTTTGGGTGGATAGCCTCTGCCATGCCCGGGAAGACAGAGCAGCTACCCACTAGAATCGCCTCCCTCCCAGTTCAAATCTGCACTTGGTATAGAGGAGACATTGGGATGTCAACGTCGTCACCTTGCTGGTCGACGTCAACGTAAGACCTGTTTCGGGTGTCGTGTACTGAAATCATGTAAGTATCTGCGCCAGAATAACTTCTTCCCTGGTCAATGTGGTTATACATATTGTAAGGCAAGTTTGCTATCCGCATCTTGTATTGCGACATCCACTCTTGTGGGTCATCGGGTTACCCAGAGCTTGTCATGTAGTGCTTTCGCCGCTGCCGATAGTGGAGGTTCGTACCCAGCGAAGGTGTGGCATCCTTTTGGACGCCCCCTTGGAGGAGAGCTCGATAGAACACTCTTGCTTTTTGCCTTGCCGATTCAACTACATTCTACCTAAGGTGCTCTAAGAGTGTCAGGTCTATGGTAACATCAACACACCTCTATTTTAACAGAGCAGATCACTTGAAGTCCCATACGCTCCCCTCAGTTGGGTGTAGTCTCTGCATCATGATATTAGCTCGTTACATGGCTAGTGTCCAATGGCATTACACTCACATCGTCGTCTACATGGAAGCCAGCCAGCACGCCAAGTATAGTCTTGCCAGTCCACTTCTCTAACTTACCCACCATATCCGGCGTGATGAAACCCTGCGCCTGAGTCGAGGTCCGCGAAGCAAAGATTATCTGCGCCGCCGCCGCGCGGATCCGGGGAGTGGGCACTGGAGGCGGCGGAGGGGGGTGAGGCGGCTCGTGTTTCGTGTTCGGCGGGGAGGAGGAAATGGGTTGCGTGGAGGAGTGGGAGGCCGAGGATAATTGTAGGTGGGGAGGGAACGTAGTGATAGGAGGTTCTGGGGAGCTCCGAGGATCGGGTTTGGCTGCAGTCTGTATTGGGCGGTAGGATGCTGCTAAGTGGTAGAGATGATGGGTCTCCATCTATATCGTCGTCCACGGGAGAATTAGTAGTCGGTGATTCGGAAGCGACAAACGACAGACCTCGAGAGTCGCAAGACCGGGTATAGAGGATAGGAGGGTTGGGATCAAATCTTGGTTGTGGTCCGGAAACGAGGTTTGTCTTCCTTGCGAAGAGTAGAAGCTGGAGGCGCATTGGCATCGCATATCCGAGGACGGCTAAGACGGGGACTCGAGCAACCCACCTATCTGCTGAGGCATTCACGACGTCGGATAGAACTCTGGATAGTGCATCCGGTTGCTGGAAGCCAGCCGCGATCTATATCAACTGTGAGCGATTTTACCGTTGTGCCGGCTGCTAAAGGCGTACCGCTACTGCTAATTCCTGGTCTGCTTCGACCTACATGGAGTTAGTGGCTGGCCCTGGGTAAGCGGTCAGGCTCACTGGTTTGCTAATTCTATACGGAGGCTCGGGGGAGTTGCCGATCCCAAAGTCGTAATCGTAGTTCCTACTGACAGCTACACAAGCTTTTGGGACAACAATGGTGCCAACAGGATGATCCAGCAGACACCCGCAGGATCCCAGCCTTGTATGTTTTTGTATCATTTGCGATTACAATATATCAGTTTCGATGGGTCTTCAGACTGATGCTGGGAGAAACCCACCTAACGACAATCATATCGCCACTCAGACATTCGCGCACCTCACGGACAAAGAAATCCATGTTAGGGTGGCCCATTCCGATGCTGCAGATCGAGACCGGGACACCCTTGTATCGACCTGTAATGGTCAGGAAACCCCTCTCGGAGGTGATCCGGAAGGGTTTGGGTTCAGCATCGAGGAACGATGCTATAGACCCCGCCCGAGACGGGGAGCCTACAGTGATCTAATGCCGCAGTCTGTTAGTCGCACCCGGTCGCAACAACTGGGCTGCCTACGATACGATTGGCCACTTCACCGGCGCGCAGGCCGAGGTGGTAAACTCGCTGGTCCAAGGTTCGGGGGAAATCTGAGTCGATGGAGGTCAGGCAGGCTCCCACTTATGATACCAACACTCACTGGCATCTACGATCAGGTCTTTCATCCTGGTCGCTATCACCGCCGCCCTTCGTTCTCGGGCTTCCGAGCAACCTACACTGGGTAAACGGGCTTCGCCGCAGTGGCGGAGGGCGCTTCCGAGTTTAGCCGACGGCAAGGCCAGCCTTCGTGTCGCAACGTTAACCTTGACTTGGATTCGCCGTCTAACTGCCTTTGCAAACCATCAACTCTCTGAATTTGCACGACGTTAAGTGTAAAGGCGCTGTCTGCTTCTGGCGTAGCGCTTCTGGAGACTGTTACTGTTCAATAAATCGCTACTGTCCACTCCTGACCGGTGACCTTCCACCTACGGCCATCTGTGGAACTTTTCGGGCATCCGGAAGTTAGCTGTACAAAGAATAGGCGAGACAGCTAAGGACTCCCGACTCTTTCGCAGCACCAGTAGCCTCACCGCCAGCTACAGGTCTTCTACGCAAGTTCCGATATCAAGGTTGGAACGTTGGCAGCGCAGAGCCAACATGATACGCGTCACACTAGTGGTATCTAGCGTTCAAGTCGCTACCAACAAGGCATTGTACCCCTTGACACGGGAATATCCCGAGTCGCGCGGCATGACATGATCCCGCCATTCGTGCGAGGTCTTTCTCGAGCTACGGGTTTAGGCATGATCGACCGGACTTCTCATACAGCTGGGGAGTGGGGGTCCATGTCCAGAGCACCCGGAGGTTCTCTCGATCTTGGGAACGTACAATTCGGATATCAAATCCAAGAGTGATGGTGAGTACCTTTCGTGAAATAGGACTCATTAAAGTTCGAAGACAGTAGGCAATACTCCGTGCGTGCTTTCTTGTACTCGGCCCTGGATCCGTACAGTTCAGCGTGTCCTTACGCAAGTGATGTCTTTGGCGTGACCTGTGGATAGGCCAGAGTGATATGCTCCTCAGGGGTTTCCGGTAAGTCAAAGAAGGTCTAGGTCTAGAATGGTCTATTAACAGCACTGCTGACTTCCCATCCGCCGGCTGCTCAGCATTACTTTGATTACCCGTTTAGCAGCGGAAATCCTTATCCTACGTCCACCCGATCTCTTATTTATTAGATCTTCGTGGTGCGTCAATGTACACTCAAATTAAGCATCTGCATAGCATCCTCCAATTGGAAAGGAACTACTCGTTCATTTCTTGGCCGCGGTGCGTAATGTTGGATATCCATTCTTGCTCTCTTTCCATCCCCGGGAAGAAAATCCCTCGCCCTCCAAAGAAGCCCGAGTATCCAGCGATCATTTACGTCCATCGAGGCCTGCTTCTCTGGTGACATACACATGCACCCTTGAAGAATCTAGGCACATCATCCCCGCTCTCCGGTATTCGTCCCGTTCGCCCTTGCCTTTCACGCGGATGCTCCTCTAATCTCATGGAAGAACGGCCATCCCGATCTGCCTTTGGCTTCATGTCCCTTACTCCGGACTCTGTTTCTGCAAACCTGGCAGCCTCTCGCCGGTGAATTCCCGTGTGGGATTGAATTCTGCGCATGTGATGTGGATTGCCGGAACGCGCGTGCTCAGAGCACCTGCCGTATTTTTGGCCATTTGGAGCCGTGCAGGGCATGTGGCGCCATATGGCCGGTATGTTCTTCATTTCTCGGTTCTTGGCGTATGTCTGTCTCGCGATTACTGTCTGCTCATAGCTCAGTTCCCAAGTCATCCGCTGCCTCAGTACCGACCTTGCTTTTATTGCGTCCTGCCTTAATCTGACTCATGGCTGGGTCAGACATACTTACGTCCACTGAGCCCGTGACCTGGCGCGCGAGAGCCCTCTCTCCGGTCAAAATGAAAGAAATGAAAGAATCGGACGTGTGGATCCGTGCCACAGCGCCATCCCCGACGGGTCTTGTTGTGTTTCTCGAGTTCCACCCGTACGAAGGCAAACCGACACTGCACGAGCCGCGCAGCCCTGCGAGCTCGAGATCATAGGAATGTTCTCCGCGCACGACGCCTCGCCTCGATATCGCTGTCTCGGAGCTACGCTGGTGCCGCTGCGCATTCCCAAACGGATCTGCGCACATTCCACGTACGTCTTTCTCCCTTTCACTTCCATTCCTTCACCTTCACATGCAGCCCCTGCGTCTTGCACGCAGCCGCCCGCGCTCACTGTGTCCAGCCTGCGCGCGGCGATTGGGGGATGTCTCCGCACGCACCCTCGAATCCCGATCCTGTGGCGCTCCGACGGCGACCTCTCTATCTTCCCATCTCGATGGACTTTGCACCCGGATTTGTCCCATAGTGCCCAGACGCTGCGGACTTCGAAGCGGACGCGGAGGACACCGGCCTCTCTAAGCCCACGTATCATCAATGTATCTGATGCGTCGTCTGCCCAAACGGGTGAAATCATTCGAAGCACCCAGTCCAACGCGATGTTTTCTCCAAATCTTCACGTTCCATATGTTGCCATTGGACGAGAAGGCGGTCGTCTTGCGTCTCGTCTTCACAGGAATCAAGCGGTAGTCTGGTAACGCTGTGATATAGGGGAAACCATCACTTTAAAATGAGGGTGTCCACTGGGGTGCTAATGACTTATGTAAACCGGTGCTGTCACAGCTTGTCGTACCGACGCAGTGGAATCGGACTAGCAGGAAGGCTAATCGCACTGGAAGCGCCCAGGGACGATTGGCCACTCGTTTTGCTCCTGTAATTCCATTTCGTTGGATCCACTACGATACTGCAGCGTATCTCGCACGACAGGTCCTCTTCATTATCGTGCATGTCGATGATAGGCGTGATTCTGCTGGTTATCTCGCAGTCGATTGGCTACGTTCCAAGCAGAGTCCTCAGATCTCGCTGGGCCTGCCAATCTCGAGCAGGAGGTATCGCGGTATATACGTAACCGAACAGACCCTTACCTATCAAACCTTCTCCTGGGCCCCGTCGGTGACTGGCACGCAGTCCTGAAGGAGAAGCGGGAAGCAGGCTCGGCCCAATCTTACGGTTGACCAGGAGTGTCAGGTCTATTTTGCATTTGCACTTCGCACTTGCGTTTGGCTGAGGGCACGCCGTGAGTTCGAATCCCGCTTAGAGCAACGGGCAAGGGGCCGTGGGAACGTCCCGGATACTGCCCTACCCCTGTTGTCCCTGTGCTCGACGTTGCCCGACGCGTTGTCGACGCTGTTGTCGGCGATGTCGACAAATGTTAAGTGATGGTTATTCCTAAAAATACACGGAAAAAATTGGTTCCTTCTGAGCTTACTGTACCAACCTATTTAATATCAATTATTCTGTTCATTTGAGGAGCTATGCGAGAAGTCGTTGCACATTCAACGTCGCAAGTCAAGAGGTGTGTTCAATATTAAGACAAACTCTACAATTGAGATAGGGAGCATTGATGTGCGCGCCAATGTCAATGAAACTAATCTATATCCGACGCCGTTGCGCATTCCCCCTATACTACTAGTAACGCGTCGTGGCGAATTGCAAGGGAGCAAAAGGGCTGCTCAATTCTTAACTACCTCCCGTCGTTCGTTCGTTCGTTCAATCCGTCGTGCTAAAAATAATGAGAAAGAAGAGATGGCCGAGCCACGCCGGTGGCAAGCTGGGAGAGACAAATCACATGGACGTGGTCTCGAATCATCAGCCATCGCGCGATTGAACGAACGACGGCTTGAACGACGGCTTGAACGACGGGAGCCAGTTGAGAATTGAGCAGCCCTAAACACACACATGTTCGACAGTCCCGACCTGCTACCGCATTAGGTAGTCGGCAAGTGTGGGAAGGAAATTGTGGCGTCTG
>NW_006920410.1:4085396-4094962 GCF_000344685.1 Gloeophyllum trabeum ATCC 11539 | reverse complement strand
TTAGAGCAACGGGCAAGGGGCCGTGGGAACGTCCCGGATACTGCCCTACCCCTGTTGTCCCTGTGCTCGACGTTGCCCGACGCGTTGTCGACGCTGTTGTCGGCGATGTCGACAAATGTTAAGTGATGGTTATTCCTAAAAATACACGGAAAAAATTGGTTCCTTCTGAGCTTACTGTACCAACCTATTTAATATCAATTATTCTGTTCATTTGAGGAGCTATGCGAGAAGTCGTTGCACATTCAACGTCGCAAGTCAAGAGGTGTGTTCAATATTAAGACAAACTCTACAATTGAGATAGGGAGCATTGATGTGCGCGCCAATGTCAATGAAACTAATCTATATCCGACGCCGTTGCGCATTCCCCCTATACTACTAGTAACGCGTCGTGGCGAATTGCAAGGGAGCAAAAGGGCTGCTCAATTCTTAACTACCTCCCGTCGTTCGTTCGTTCGTTCAATCCGTCGTGCTAAAAATAATGAGAAAGAAGAGATGGCCGAGCCACGCCGGTGGCAAGCTGGGAGAGACAAATCACATGGACGTGGTCTCGAATCATCAGCCATCGCGCGATTGAACGAACGACGGCTTGAACGACGGCTTGAACGACGGGAGCCAGTTGAGAATTGAGCAGCCCTAAACACACACATGTTCGACAGTCCCGACCTGCTACCGCATTAGGTAGTCGGCAAGTGTGGGAAGGAAATTGTGGCGTCTGCCACACACCCTTGGCCAGCCTTGCGGGCTTCAGCAACATGTGTGCTCTGTTAGCTGCAAATGCTGCATGGACAGTGGATGAGTACAAATAGCGGCAGAATAAATGCGGTGGTGTGGTATCTGTGACGCGACCCACGATGAACTTCAACAAGACAAATCTAATATGGCCACACTATCCAGCACACTCTTCGAGGGCAAACTTTCATACAACACCTATACATTTCTAGACATTTACACCCTAATAGTTGCAAATTTATGCCTGTTCAGAAGGATTGCAATTTTTTCAGTATTTGTTTGGGAGTTTCAGCACAACCTTCGTCGACATCGTCGACAACGCGTCGGGCAACGTCGAGCACAGTGACAACAGGGGTACGGCAGTATCCGGGACGTTCCCACGGCCCCTTGCCCGTTGCTCTCAGCGGGATTCGAACTCACGGCGTGCCCTCAGCCAAACGCAAGTGCGAAGTGCAAATGCAAAATAGACCTGACACTCCGGGTCAACCGTAAATCTGCGCCCTGCGATCCTTCCGGGGCAGCCCCTTCGAATCCCTCGCGCGACGTCGAGGTGAGATCGCGATGATACCCTCGTGAGAGAGGTTTGTAACGCGAGCGGGATGGCGAGCGGTGACGGTACAAGCTCGAAATAAAGTTGACGATAATTCGCTGCAGCGTACCGTACCCCAGAGTCGCGGACGCCATTCTCAGGCTCGTGATGAAAACCTTATTTAGCGTGTCTGGTAGCGTCGCGGACACTTCGCTTATGGACAAGAAGCGGGAGATGCCGCGGGGAAGTAGTTCCGACGCAGGTTACGTACCGGATGTGGTCGGGCACCGCGCAGTGGAAATGAGTGTGGCCGACGGCGTCGCAGTTGAGAGAGGATTCCCCTATGTGTGGCACAGAAAGGGGTGCAGGAGCTGTGGCACTCGAATGAGGCGCGGTCCCGAAGAGCACGATCAGAGGCTCGTATTATTACAGAGGGCGCTTCGACGGCTTCCATTTCGACGCAAGGGGCAAGGAAAGAGGCCGCTGAGATCCCTTTCTGATCTGTGGGTGTCTGTCAGGTTCTGCGCTCGAGCGCGCTAATACCGTCCGAGGCCGCACAGGGTGATTTGTGGCGGGAGCATCCGGTGGTGGCCCGGCCAGGAGATTGGCGGTCTGGCGGGCTATGTTGGTAATTACCCGGCTTGAGATCATGGGACTGGGTCAGTTGGGGGCTCCGTGGTCATTCCAGGCGTCGAGGCCTTGCCGAAAGAGGCAGCGAGGATTCCCGCCCATATCGAGCACGGCAGGGGGTCTGGGTGACTGGAAAATTCGAAAGATCCGGCGAAGCACAGAAGACTTTTGGGCTGTGTCCGATGTGCCTGTAAGTCGGTGCGGAGGTCAACAGCGAAAGGGAACACGGCCTCTGCTTGCGGCCAGCCTTCTGCAAGCGCACCACGCCGCCAAACTGGCGCGCGCCGCTCATGAGTAAGTCTGCAACGGAAGCCTGGTCCTGCGCGCTCTTCTTCCTTGGCTGCTACGTCAAATCCCTCAAGAAACACTTCTCGGACGCGGTAGCGAGCAAAATACTCGCGCTCGTCGTCTGCGCGTTCGTCTGGCCACGCATCCCTTTATAGACCGGTTCTGGACAGCGATCTGAGACCCGCTACTTACCCCGCCGATCAACCGCAACTTGCCTGACTCTGCCACTCCCGCCAGCCTTCGCTGCATTTGGGGGCTGCCCAGCCGCCACCAACTGCCCTCTCCTTTGCTTTCTGCTCTTTCTACCGCTTCCTCGTCGTCAGCCACGCCCTCGAGCACCGCTGTTCCACTCCAAGCCCAGCATGCAGCGCGCGCTACCGAATCCGGCAATTCCCGCGCCCGACCAACCTAGTTCAGAGCACATTAGACGCATCAGGAACGATTCTTTCTCTGGCTCGGAAGGCAGCTCGGGTTACTCCCCGTACAGCACAGCGAAACATGAGCTCGAGGTGTCGGGTTAGTGCTCGCTACACGCTCTGAATTTCCCGATTGAATTTCTTCCCAGAAGAGGACATGCACGCTGCGCTCACCTCCCAGTCGCTGAACGCGGACGGGACGCCGAAGCGGCCCATGAACGCGTTCATGATTTTCGCGCGCAAGCGGCGCCCCGAGGTCTCCGCCGCGAACCAGACGATGCGCACCGGCGATATCAGCAAAATTCTGAGCAGGGAGTGGAACGCGATGGAGATGGTACGTCGCCGCATGGCTCGCTAGGGTGGATCGCGTCGGCTCAGCTCGTAAGAATACAGTCGGACAAGCAGTTCTACCTCGACCAGGCCAAAAAGCTGAAGGACAACTTCAACGCAAAATATCCCGACTACGTGTACCGGCGCAGGCCTAATAACTCGCGTAAGAAGCGGCGGACGGACGGCGGCATGAACCGCCTCCCTGACTCCGCATCGTTCGACGGTGGGGACGACTTTCTGGGTGCGGCGGACTGGGAGGACCATTCTCCTGTCGAGGGGGAAGACGGGTTAGGCTACAGCCCTGAACTGCAATATTCGCGTGGTCACTCTACGGGGTACCCGCCCACGAAGGAGGAGAGCAACGACTTCCTCCCGCGCGCGGGCCCTTATGGCTCGTACGAGAGTCCTACCGGACAATACGGCGCACCGCAGTACACCAATCCGCCCGTCCCGAACACTCACTCTTATCCGTCCCAAGTGCACATTGCTGGGCACTCGCAGTCGCCGCCCCTATATCAGGACCATGGCGTCGGCCAGTCCTGGACGGGCAGCCGAGTAGAAGGCCGCGCCCCTGGCTGGTCGACTACACAGTCGCTGAGTCTCAGCACCCAGCAGGAGCCGTCGCTGTCGCCCCTCGCGAGCTCGAAGGATCTTTACTCGCCTCGCTCCTGGTCGAGCTCCATCTCGTCCGACTCGTCTAGCGCGTCCAGCGGTGTCATCCCCGGACACGGGCAAACCAGCTCCTTCCCGACCCTTAACTCGCCTTTCTACCCCCAGACACCCGGCTTGGACGAGGGTACACCGCACGCGGGCAGCCCGCAGTACTTTCCCGGCCCGTCTTCCCAGGAGGACTCATATCTAGGGCGTAATACGGGGAGTCCGTACGACGGTTCCAGCTACGCACGGTCGTCCGGCACTTCGTATATTCCTGGGCAGGCCGATACTCTTGGTCGATCGACCCTCTCCCGCCCTCTGCCGTCCATCCACTCGATGCCCGCCTACAGCCTCCACCAAAACATCCACAGCATGAACGCGCCTGCGCCGACATCCGGGCCGTCCTCGAACATGGGATACTGGGATCGGGATAGAGTAGGCGACTCATAAATTTCTCCGTCCGGACTACCTTCTCACCGCGTGCCGGCACCAGAATGCGTGCGTGGCATTTGTACATTCGTGACCGCCCGCCTGCCACTTGCTCTCGTCGTCAAGCTGTATGTATGTATGTATTCGCATTGATCGTCTGTCTCCCCCGCACCTGTAGCTATTATCCTGCAAGACCGTTCACTGTACAGCCATCGAATGCGTGCGCCGCATCGCGTATTTATTAGTTCAATTTCTTGGACATTTGTTGCAGGAAGTAGAGTGCTCCGCCGCTGTATGTAGTGTGAATGTATATTATGGCAGAGCCGTGCTCCGCGCGGTTTCTGTGAAGGATGGTTTCGGCAATGTCAGACGTGAACTGTCTCGATGCCCGTTGTGAGAGCTCTCGCGTCCGCTGCGAGGTCCGTTGCGAGCGTCTATTCATGACAGTAGTCTAGACGTATAGTATCCAGCGAGAGATCCACCCGCAGCGCGACTGTCCCCGTGCTGGTCGATGTGATGAGGGGTGGGGCACGGCGAGTGCTTCAGAGTCAGCTGTAAGCGCTCACGATGCCTGCGTCTGACATGCCAGCTCAATTTGTCCGCTCGAATTCCAAATGAAACGTGCAAGAAGCGCGCAATGATCTGCGTCTGCGCTCGGCGGTCGGAGATGAAGCCAGTGAAGCAGATCTGAGTGACAGCAGGGGCGAGGCACGATAAGGTGCGGCTGAGCGTGGTAGAGAGAAAGCCTGGCGTGGCTGTCGGGCAGAGCTTGTCTTTGATAGTGTTTGTTGATCAAGACGCGGGTATCCGAATAAGACAGCTCTCGGTGATACAAAGGCTCCGCTGGCGGGGGGCGGGGACGTGCTGCTTGACCTAAGGCAGTTAGACGCCATGCCAATATTCTCTGGGCCGTGCGATTTTTTTACCGTCGGGGAAAGCAACCAAGGGCGAAAGGCAACTGCGCGAGCATTGGGTCAGTGCTCGTTGCTGTTTGTCCTCCTGTGAGAGCCGGCCGAGAAGACAGAGTGCCTGCAAGAATAGGCCGTTAAAGCCGACATCGTGCCCTAATCCTCCACGGACCCGTGAGGAGAAGTGTTGGGCACGCTGCGGCCTTGCAACGGCCTATCCCACGTCTCGCACATGACTCCCTCGTGTTCTCAGCGGGAAGGAGAGGATACTTGCTGACATTCTGCGACTATTCTCGTAAAAAGTTTCGCGAACGTCTTGGAACGCCAAATCGTGCTGTCCTAGGGACCAATAGACACTGGTGAGTCGCTTAGGTCTCCAAGCGTCACTTACACGGCAGACTTGGATTTTGACTGCAGGATTATCTGCGATGATGGGTTACATAAAGGATGCCGTCCGCATGTCATCAGATATTGATAGAGATGACGCCTACATATGGACATACCGAACGCAGACCCCATCTGAATTGATCATTTCTCTTGGGGTGATAACCTTATTAGCAATTTAGCCTTGATGACTCGGGTGCGGGAATGTGGCACCAAGTCAGCATTTTTCGAGGACCCGCGTCTGAAACATGGGACACACATTTCCGATGAGGTTGAATTCCTTTGGCTCCAAAAGAAGAGTGAGAAATCCGTCAATGCCAGCGAGCCAGGAAAACTACCTACAAAATGAAGGACATCCCCGACTGCCATCTGGAGGAGGCCGCCCTACCCCTATATCCGCGTCATATCTTCCCGGAAGGTACAAATGTAGAATGCATATCCCACTACACTGTGAGTGGTTAGGCATATTGGTAGCTGTGCCACACTCGCCCGGGCACAATATCATACGCCAGTGCACTGGCGGCCCGACTCCGCCAGTCACAGTCATGGTAAGGAGAACGCTTGATGCTGGAGGCCACACCTCAACCTTTATTGCTCCCTCTTCGGGAAAAGTATTCGACTCGTCACCTTGTTAACCTGCACTACCCGGAAGTGTTATAGCCGGAACGTTCTCTGCGCCCACACTTGCGAGCGGTGGCTACGAAGGCCTCAAGCTCCACGTGAGAGGGGGGAAACAGTGAGAGGATTTCCGGCCACAGTACCTTCAACTTCTCTACAGTAGCAAACGACTCTACGCGTCCTGGGATTCGATCCTTCTCCCTGTCCCGTCTTGCGCCTTACGATCATCCTGCCTTCCGCTTGTACCCGGCGTATTGTTTACCGAACGTGCTTACGTAATTAGAGTCCTTGACCGGTACCGGCTATCCGAAGTGACCGGACCCCGCATTCAGCCACCCCGCGTTTGATCGGACAGCGACGCACTTGGCTGCGTTTCCTCTGTCCATCTGTGCTGAACTATGGCATACGTTCAACCTATTGTATCCTCTGATGCGGTCTTCAAGGATGATATCTTTAAGGGGAAGGTCTTATTTTGCACGGGTGGAGGCTCGGGGATCTGTAAAAGCATGACGGAGGCAGTGGTAAGTCATTAGTGTTCAAATGAACTCCTTCGTTTGAAGGACCGGGTGTATAAGATGCGTCATGGTGCAGACGCCGTCATAGTCGGACGAAAGTGAGTTATGCTAGTGTTTCAAGGAGTCTCATCTGAAAGTTTATGACCTGATAGGTTAGAGCGCCTCACTCAGACCGCCGAGGAGCTGTCCCGAGCAACGGGCAGGACGTGTCTGCCGGCGCAGGCGGATGTAAGACATCCGAAACAGATCCAAGAAGCAGTCGCAAAAACAATCGAGAAATTTGGGAGAATCGACTTTGTCATATGCGGTAGGCCTTCTCCCCTTCGGGCCGACCATGGTGTTGCAGGGGACTAAAGCTCTGTCCAGGCGCTGCGGGCAACTTCTTGGCGCCTATCTCAGGATTGTCTGAGAATGGCTTTAAAACGGTTATAGAGATTGACACGGTAGGTAGTATTACGTCCTCGGAAAGCTCGCAAGCCTTAAGCTCTCGTCACAGCTTGGCACGTACAATACCATCAAAGCCACCTTGCCGCATGTTCGAGCGAGCAAAGGGTCCTATATCCATGTCAGTGCCACATTACACTACCGAGGTGAGTGCAGTATACGCCGTGTTACATGTGAATGTCGTCCAACAGCGATCGTTCCTTAGGTACACCCTACCAGGTGCACGTCTCCGCTGCCAAAGCTGCGGTAGACGCCACTTCAGCTGTCCTCGCAGTCGAAGAAGGCCCGCATGGAGTGCGGTCCAATGTCATTGCTCCAGGTCCCATTGCAGGAACCGAAGGCGCGGACCGTCTGACGCCGAAGGAAGCTAACGGCAGCATGGGACCAATGCCCGCTGGGCGGTGGGGCGATGTCAAAGACATTGCTAATGCTACCATATTTCTCTTTAGTGATGCTGCTAGCTTCATCTCGGGGCAGGTGATCGCAGTCGACGGAGCATCTGAGCATCTGCGACCGACGCAGCTTCCCTACCCGCAATCCGTGCTAGACCCCTCGTCTATGACGAAGTTAATAAAAGCTAGGATGTAATGGACCTCTAGCCTTTCTGGTAGTACGTTGTGCATCATTATGCTGTATATTCCCATTTATATGATTCGTGGAGGCAATATCATAGATAAGATATCAACAGCGATTGATCTATTATGACTCGCGCTTGAAGTCTAACAGGTTGTTATGTCCAAATCAACTTTATATGTACAGAAGGAGCGCTGTCTACAGGCACTCGAGGGGCTTTGCGCCCGTCTCTACGGCCCCACAGCTGAAGCATGGAAGTTGACTCGCTGTTAGTCTCAAAGAACTCCTCTGTAGAGAGTAGGTCATCCGTCCGCATCCCGGACCCCACCGTGCAATAGAAAACACCAATTATTGCATAAGTTATCTTTTCCTTGTGATAGTTGGCTCCTCTTGCGTCACCAGTGTATGGCTGCGGGTCCGATCGACCAGCCTAGCGAATGGGGAGGTGGACGCCGTGGGGTCTCATTTCTTGCTTTTGATCAGCGTCTCCGTTGGATCCCTCATTACGGCTGCGGTCCGCTGGATAAAAGGGAATCCATCTTCCATCCTCGGAAAAGAGCTGTTAAACCAAGATGGAAGAGATCCCAGGACGGACTGATGGGGGAAGGCTAGAGCCAGCCGTGCTCGAAGGCAAAGAAAACGGGATTCCCAGTCCGTGCGTGGTGTAACACTCAAAAAATAGAACTGCACATGAAGGTCTGCGAGGAATGAAAATCGGACCTTGCCGGCCCCTCTGCGGTGGTCAGGCCTGCGTCGAGCTCTAGAGGGCCCACAACCGCTTCCTTCTCGGTCATGTGGCCGATTAATCCAAGAAGCAGACGACGCAGAGTGAGACCAAAGTTGCTCACCAATATCCAATTTGATCTATGGACACGGACGACCAGAAGTCATATGCTGCTTGATCTATAACAGGTCAAGCGCACGATGACCGTCCGATAAGGTACATGATCTACGTATTTACGTGTCGGCCACTCTAGCCAATGGTCTTGTCGCCGTTAAGCCATAATCAGTTAGATGAGACCTACCTTCGCGACTTCATTGGCTCTATCGTACTGCCGATGGTTAAGAGATTGGCGAGACCAATGGGGACATATGGGCGAAGGCGGAAGCAGACCAGAAACTTGCTAAAGGACGAACCCCATAGTTGCGTTCGACGGTCCAGAGCAGCCCAATAGACCTTTGATGTTCACTGCTTTCGGGAAGCAAGTCCACGGAGAGAACCTGGTACACTTAGGGGGATGGGAGGACGCGGAGCGAGTGGCCTAAATGTCGAACATAGAATTAGGAAAAGCCGGTGCAAAGTTTGGAAATGATCTTGAGAAGGTTGCCCGCTGAGCCGCGCTAGAGTTTGGACGACGTTGCTGATATCCCAAATTGCGGTTTCCTGCGAAGGTCGAACTGGACCCTGACTCTCGAGTAGCCGGTTCAACCTTGGGTAGCTGTAGTGCTAGAAACTCTGAGTCATCCTAAATTAAACATGATCTGGGATGGGGGGAAGAGTCATTTCTACCGTACCGGTGGATAGAACTACGCAAGCGAAACGTAGAAAAACATTGATTGCATTCGTTCGCGGTAGATTGATATCCAGTTTGAGGCGACGTCCTTCGCATATTCATTTATTGTAGAGAGTAATCCAGAATGAAGGAGTCATTGTCTGGCCTGGGGACACCCTTGTAAGTCGGAGAGGAAGCATCGGTCTTCCTATGTTACGACGTCAGATATACAGTCGACTCTGTCTTAACCCATAACGGGTCGTGGAACCCAAAAGTTATTGTTACCAACACGTGTGACACTGTGTGACTACCTAGTAAGCGTGACAGACAGCCTATCCGGTATAGGCCGGACGTCGCTTATGACAACGTTTAGATACGGAATCTTGAGTCTGGTATGGGTTAAGAACCAAAAATTAAGGGTCCAGATGGTCCAGGTTCTCGTGGGAAGCAGACCTGTACCTTCCCAATATAGGTTGTTTTATGGGTTATGACCCTCCAAAAAGCTATGGGTTATGGGATACGGCAGACTTATGGGTTTTCACTATCTACCATGTTGGTGGAAGCCTATGGGTTATTACAGGTTATGGGTTATGACAGGTATGGGTTAAGACAGAGTCGACTGTGTT
>NW_006920410.1:4067784-4085294 GCF_000344685.1 Gloeophyllum trabeum ATCC 11539 | reverse complement strand
GTCCAGAGCAGCCCAATAGACCTTTGATGTTCACTGCTTTCGGGAAGCAAGTCCACGGAGAGAACCTGGTACACTTAGGGGGATGGGAGGACGCGGAGCGAGTGGCCTAAATGTCGAACATAGAATTAGGAAAAGCCGGTGCAAAGTTTGGAAATGATCTTGAGAAGGTTGCCCGCTGAGCCGCGCTAGAGTTTGGACGACGTTGCTGATATCCCAAATTGCGGTTTCCTGCGAAGGTCGAACTGGACCCTGACTCTCGAGTAGCCGGTTCAACCTTGGGTAGCTGTAGTGCTAGAAACTCTGAGTCATCCTAAATTAAACATGATCTGGGATGGGGGGAAGAGTCATTTCTACCGTACCGGTGGATAGAACTACGCAAGCGAAACGTAGAAAAACATTGATTGCATTCGTTCGCGGTAGATTGATATCCAGTTTGAGGCGACGTCCTTCGCATATTCATTTATTGTAGAGAGTAATCCAGAATGAAGGAGTCATTGTCTGGCCTGGGGACACCCTTGTAAGTCGGAGAGGAAGCATCGGTCTTCCTATGTTACGACGTCAGATATACAGTCGACTCTGTCTTAACCCATAACGGGTCGTGGAACCCAAAAGTTATTGTTACCAACACGTGTGACACTGTGTGACTACCTAGTAAGCGTGACAGACAGCCTATCCGGTATAGGCCGGACGTCGCTTATGACAACGTTTAGATACGGAATCTTGAGTCTGGTATGGGTTAAGAACCAAAAATTAAGGGTCCAGATGGTCCAGGTTCTCGTGGGAAGCAGACCTGTACCTTCCCAATATAGGTTGTTTTATGGGTTATGACCCTCCAAAAAGCTATGGGTTATGGGATACGGCAGACTTATGGGTTTTCACTATCTACCATGTTGGTGGAAGCCTATGGGTTATTACAGGTTATGGGTTATGACAGGTATGGGTTAAGACAGAGTCGACTGTGTTTTGTTCTGTTCTCAGATCAGCCACCAATCCAACACAAGAGCAAATAGCTCGGTACTTACCGCCCGAATGACGGCTTCCATGGCCACCTGTTGACTTAAGGACAAAACGCAACCTCCGTAAAACATAACCACCATGGCTCGCCGCTCTGCACCTCCTGGATCTGGCCCGGCATACATGGCACCTCACGGTGCAGTACGGATAGGCGGACGACCCCATCATGACCCCGACGAATCTGCTTTTTCGCGCTTCATGCGCGAGCAAATTTTCGCACCAGAAAAGTTGCCGGGAAACATCAATATTGCGACGGCCGTGAGCCTCTTCGGGTTTGGCATATTCGCTGTCCGTACGTGGGGCGATCTACTTCTCCCTGCATGAGGAGGGGGGAGGGACGAGGTCCGCCCAGGGAGGGAGAGAAAGGTGGGGAGAGGGAAGGTGGGATGAGTGGTTCGTGTTTTTGACATAAGGAGGCTTCCGTAACGCCAGGGAAGGTATGTGAGCAAGCAAGAACTTGATATGAACGATGTCTCATGTAGAGGCGATACAGCTGAGCCTCATAGAACGTCACCACCACACTGTGAACATATTCACGACTGACATCGACATACGCGGACTCCCGCTCTATCACAATTCAGATCCCCGTATTATTTCATTTGTACTTTATACATCAAAGACCCTAATGCCCATCACTACGCCGCAAGTGCGCCCTCAAAACCCCTCTCGTTCAGATGCCCGTGTAAATCCATCGTCCCGACCTTCCATTGACGTCCATAATGGTCGCCTTCTCCTGACGGGCCAGGTCACGGTGCTCCTCTCCAGCGCGTAGCGTATATGTGGCGTTGTACAGACGAAGAGCCGCTTCCTCGACTCCAATCAAACCGACGCGAGCACCAAGAGTGTCCTGACCCTCTCGGCTGCGCGCCCCAGCGTTGAGTGTCCTTCGCTGATCTTTGCCGGCTGGTGTACCTTTAAAGATGACAAGAGCTGGTTCGAGGATTGCACGCACCTTACCGACTAATGGAAGACCAGCTCCTTGGCTAACTCGACGCCTAAGTCTTGTATCGTGGCAGCGAAGGTTGGTCTTAGGAATATCGCATCTGCCCAGGCCTCTGAGCTCTTGAATATCGGGTTGCAGTGGTTAGTAAGGTGCGACCATTCAGACGATGGTATTGCATACTTTGATGGGTATGACTTCTGCCTCGCCGTCTGTTAGTTTCGCGAATCGAATTTCCTCCAGACTTTCGTCTGAGGGCGTGGAAATGGGTACTGTTGAGACGCGTTATGAGTCACTATCGTCTATGTGTCGAGTTTGTTCTTACGTTCCCCCGGGTCGTCCGGCCCTGCTAAAGAGTGTTCTGGATGTGAAAAGCAGGCGTACCGGTATTGCTCTAGAAGGGGCAAACATTCAGGTACGGGATGCCAACTGAGCTCCTCCTGAGTACGACATCAGGTGCAGAACTTGGTCGAGGACGACAGGTACTCACTGGGTCCAGCAGATATGTGGGGCTGTACTCGCCTTTGTACTTCATTTTGGGGTTCGAATGGATGTAGAAGCCTTCCGACCGAAACAGCGTCCTGTTGTAAGCGGCACTGGGGAATAGGTTGATTGATCTAAACAAACCTAGGTGCAGGTGTTCCATATTCGGGAGGCCCGCCTGGTGCATCTCCTGGACCAGGGCAGCCTCGTACATTATGCTGAGCTGTACCCGCAGAGTCGTCAAGCCGCTATCGAAGGCCGCAGCCCGCAGAACAGCACACTCACCTTCCCGAGCGAGTACTTGACCCACCGGCGGTCATACACGAAGTACACACTCGACACGGAGCCGGGCAGGATATCGAGCACGCTCATCCCGATCAGCCTGCCGTCGAGGCGGTACAGCTGGTGGTATGACCCGTACTGCCGCGGGAGGTGCGCAGGCGCGGGCGCGGGGTATGGGATCGCCGCGGTCTGGCTCGAGGCCGGGGGTGTGGGTTCGCTGTGATCCTGTGCAGAGAGGGGATTACCTACGAGCAGGGGGGACTCGACCAGGAAGCGGTAGAAGAGGTAGGGCAGGTTGAGGGTGTCGCCGTGCACTTGGGCCTGGTAGGCTTCGTAGAGCTGGTATTTCTCGGCGGTGTAGCTTGGGGATTCGAGGAAGACCTGTGGGCAAACAATGGGTTAGGCAGATGCGTGTGGCGGTAGGGGGGAGGATCGAGCGTTACCTCGAACTTGTGCGCCTTTCGCGGCCGGTTTGGTCGGTGCTCGAGGGCATGTAGCGTTGGTGCGAGGCACCCAGGCACAGTGGCTGCTTCCTGGCTTCTACATCGTATTTGTGAGGACGCACGAGCTTGTGGCGAGCGGGTGTACTAACTCATCTTCAGAGAGCATCCTGTCGGACTCCGGGACGTTTCCGTACATGATAAATCGACTCCATCTAGAAGCAGTTAGTTACACGACTACCAAAAGGTATATGAGGGTGTACGTACCGGTAGATCACCTTCCTCTGGCTTCTTGAGGGTTTGAAATTCAGTGCATCCAGCCTGATGAAATAAAATGAGCGAAGTCGATACTCCATCTGCGCCGTTGTGGAGCTTGCCTTATTGGGTACTGTGGACAGCAGGACCGCCTAAGATCTGGCTTGTAGCAGTACATGCCTGATCTCCTCCACCCTCTGAGTAGCATCCTCTCGTATACCTAGCACACAATATTCAGGCGATATCGCGAGTATGGCGTTTAGCTACGTACCTGACATGACAATTGGATGGCTGTCAAGCCCGTCGTGAAGCTGGTATGGCTCTCGTCCCAGGCGCTTTCGTCCGAGTGACTTGAGCGATCACAATAACTACAGGCTGCCACATCTCGCCCCTGTGCATGGACGACGTTCGGTGAGGCGGCTTTCAAAGCATTCAAATTTGTTAGAGGCATGGGATGGCCCTGAGGTTCTGGACCTCGATAAGAGGGACTTTAGGTCGAGAGGTCAAAGGATCAGACCAACAAGATTAAGCTCGACGGGTGTGGTAGCGAGTGCAATAATAATAGACTTGGAGTGCTCTGTGGAGAGTACCGGTCGAAGCAGCAAGCGCTGTCCAGGCTACCCGACACGCGCTGGGGCAAGGCGAAGGACAACAGGACTCACGGAGTCGGTAACAGCTGTAAATACTGAGAACGCCGACTGGACACGGATCTCCGGGATTCGCATCGAGATTCCTCGATTACTCTGGCAACTTATGGGTCGGCTAACATACTTGGAAGTGCGAACGTCACCGTTGCCCCGCGCCAGCCAATCGCCGGCGAGAAATCGGCCCGTGACGGACGAATCAGGATATGTTGCCAGACTGCCACTCTTCAGAAATCCCGACCGCGCTCACGTTTCTGATGGCGTCCGACGCTCTGACCAACCTGATTGACCTGTCTGACAGTGTAATCGCGCGAAGCGTGCACAGCTTGGGTGGGGCAAGTGGAGCGCAGAAGTTACTTGCTCCACCCGTGCTCGGCCCCACCGGTAGCCACAACGCCTATGCAATGCCAGGCAACAAAATTGGAGCCCCGCACGTACTGTATACGAAACGGTACCTCTGACTCCATTTTGCGTAATATCCGCTGTAGCTGTGGCACCCGCCCGCCGGGCAAGAGAATTCATCACTGCTGCCAGGACGCTGACATCAGTACTACAAATAGGGGAGCGAGATACGGGTCACGTTCTTGGATAATACGACGTAAGGTTGGAACCTCAGCACAGGTTGGAGTAAGGAAGAGTGCTTGTAGTTGAACTTAAGCCACCCCTTTGACCGCCACTCACGAATTTCATTAAGAGTCGCCTCTAATGTTCTCGCTCTGTGCCTCGTCCATTCAAACGTAAGAACTGAATTTCGAGGCAGGCCCCAGCAGCATCCTCGTAGGGTCACATACTTTGTATCCGTCCGAAAAGTCTTTACAGCGCCAAAGGAAAATAAATTTCACTAGCCCAATGGCTGCCCGCCGCGTATTATCATCGGTATGCGAATTTGTATTAGAGCCTCGTGCACGCCTCCAATAGACCACAGGGTCTTCTTTCCGATAACCTTGCTCGCTTTACCTGACAGGCATGGGCATGGGCATGGGACCTGTCTGATCCAAAGTTTCCTTACTCCGTCCGACGACCTCCCAGCACCCCCGACGTCGTAGTGGACCTCGCAGAGTCGTGGTTGGCGCATTCGCGCCACGCCGGCGCCCTTAACTATTTCTGCTTATCCACCTGCCTGCCAGTCTACACTTGGAACGGGATGTATACAGTCAGTGGCTTTCTGAATGAAAACGAGGGGCCGCAAGCACCTCTGTGGGCGGATTAATGCGTTGGATTGGGATAAGCGGACGTATCTAGGTAGAGAAGAGAGAGCAGGCTCACGATCGTTGTCGGTGTGTAAGGAATCTGGAATAAAAAATCACACCTCTGTTCTCGCCCATCTCCTCCGTCATCGAGACCTTTCCACTTCTCAGACATGCCGGAGATGACTACTCAGTATAGTCCGAGCGAAATAGGTCACCAGTGGGGGGTACTGCTGTCGTGACAGTGCCGCTAGTATTTTGTAAAGGTAATTCGCCGTATACACGCTGTGGAGTGCCGAATCGAAGATGAGTGTCCCCGCTATTCAGGAGCCATAGGCGTCGCAGCGGATGCTGGTGTTATGGGACTCATCAACGTACGTCCATCGAAGTAGTAAACGCACCTATAAACTTACCAATATCTAGAGATGACATACGTCGTCCTCAAGGACATGTACACTGCTGCGGGTATATATCGGATAAGACATTTCCAGCCCAGTTAGGTCTCCTTGAAGCACGCGTCCGCGGGGCCGAGACCTCCCGATCTGCAACTTGAAAGCACAACATAAATCCCATGAAGCAATCGCTAGGATGAACACGGCCGAAAGATGGGGAGACCCGACTACCAACGCACAGGGGGCTTCAAGGACGGTGCGGGTAGTCCGCACGTCAGTATTTTCACGCTCACCTTGTACGGGATCCACATTTCAGTGGAGGTACCTCTTCCCCATGAGTGGTGAGTATCATCCAGAGGAGGTGATCTATTCCAGTGGGATGACTCACTGATTTAGACGTCAGGTAACGTCTAGTCTCGCGCTGCCTTGCACGCTGCCAACGGTCATTCCGACCCATCGCCAGGAATTCGCTGGCATATCCTTGCTGACGGGAGTTGCTTCATTCGGCACGGCTACGATGCCCTTACTACTGCTACGCTGTAGTTCCTAACCATTTGCTTCGTCTCTAGAACTCACGTGTCAATATCCAGGAAACGGCTCTCATGGGCCATCGGGTACTTGGACACCGCTTCGGGCAGAACGGTATGCGATCTACGATCACTGGCGGCAACGGCACCAGGACCTTAGGAGGATCAAGAGGCGAGATGAGCCGCTCGCAACCAAATCGTGATGACCTCTGGATCCCGGAAACTACACTTGCAACGGCGGTATATCCGAGTCCAATCGCCACCGTGGGAACTCAAGAGGAAGTACTACGTGCTGCCACCTGCGTACTGGAGCCACTTAATGCCATCGCATGACCATAACATATCTGTTTGAGGGAGATGAGCAATACGTTGAATCTGGAGTGACATCTTGTTCTCCGAATACTCAGGGTGCGCCGCTCTCCACTCGCACTTTTATAACAGAGCTAATGTGGAGTGATGAGCAGCAGATTCGTTAATTATCAAGAAGAAGCACCCGGTGCGCCCGGTTTACTGTGTCGTTATATCGCGACTATATACCAAATGCGCCAGAAACCGGACATATGACACATGGTACCCTGCGCGCTACATCAGTTATTCGCTCCAGATCTACGGTGTTTGAAGGAATACAGCTTGTCTACACTGATGGACCGTGAAGACAACCGAGGACGCCAGTAGGCAGAAGTTGATGTGGATTCCGATGTCTATTAACGGAGGCGGTGGAGAAAGAGGGGCAATCCCACGGATATCCTGGCAGTTCGGGGAGCAGGGATAATGGAGCGACGAGTGGAGAGCAGAGTGAGTGGATTCAATGAAGACGCAAGTAAGACAAGCCACAGGTCTAACGTGTCATTGGTATACATCGGGCGAGGGATCGATGGCTCACGGGCCAACTCCTGTGGGGGGAATTTGCTCGTTCTCAAAGAGTAACTTCAAAGCCATGCGGGTAGGATACTGCTGGTTCTTGCCCTTGATTTCGTCAACATTCACCGACCAAGGCACCCGGATTTTTTGTCTGTTCCGCGTATAAACTAGCTCGCCCTCCTGCGGCTGAGGAACTGTGACAGATGACAGAGTCGACTCGCATGTTTTGACGACTCGGAGGACCACGGTACGAGTGCCCTCGTGCGGAGGGAGGGCGGAGCGTTCGAATTGGACAAAGCATTTTCCTGACGAAAAATAGGTGAGCGTGTCTCTGGGATTTGTCATGAAAGGACTACCTTCATCCACATCCTGTATTTGCTCCTGCACATCTATATGTTGCAGTCTAAAACGACGGACCGCAGACCTGCCCACGATCCACAGCACGATCTTGGCATCTTTCCTGAGGCGCACCGGAAAAGGCTGACCAAATTTCCAGACGAGCTGACTGGAAGATCTTGGTCTCGCAACCCTGCGACCATTCGAACCGGAGGCCTGAGCGGCTAAGTCTAACATATCTTGAGTAATGAGTCTTTCGGATAATAACAGTGTTCGTAGAGTCGAGTAGCGCTCGTAGCGGGCAATGCGGAACATTGATATCCTCCAGACGTTGCCGTCTGGCTGACGGAGGTCATCCCCACTGGAGAAGTCTCGGACGTGTGGTGACTTGACGAGACGGAAACGAACGTCAGCAGCTAACGGAGGCGCATCTGCTTCTTTATACCAGTATAAGAACCCTCTCGTACCAGCGGGAAATGTAGGAGGATCCTCTGGCCTGCGTGTGACCAAGTACTCTATTGAATGTTTTTTGTCAAACGGTGGCAAGGGGTTCGCCCAAATCCTGGTGAGTATACTGTGTTTCCCACTTATGTCAATGTAGTCCGCGGAGGAAAGTCGCGACGGGTCCAGCGTCCTTAGATTGAGCCCTTTCCCGGCATAAGACGGGCATCCTGGAGTCGTAATGGCCGGGGCGTCACTGTGACGAGTCGTGTCGTTGCTTAGTGTACGTTTGAAGCAAGAGGACCATATCGTGCCTAACGCTATCGGCGAGGGCGGCGGTCTCGCAGTCACAGTAGAGGTGGTCCGAACCAAATGGCCTAGGTGCGGTGAGATGCCAGTCATCTTGAGTCTGCATCCAAGAGTCTTCGGAGACGTCGTGCTGAAGTATCGCTGAAGAAATTGAAGTCATGATTCAGAACCTCTATACTGAGGCATAGTGATCTAGATGGGGGCACACTTACTTTCGCGAAGGGCACAATCACTGGGATACGCCTCATTATGCTAGCAACGTACGCAGAGCCACATCAAAGCCCACCTACAGTACCAGTGCCAATGTATAATAAGCTTATGAATACGAACACAGTACGCCGGGCGTGGGAACCAAATGGTTCGACTTGATTTACTTAAAAATTGCTTAAAAAGCGTTTGTAAACGGTTTTGTTCTCCGAGCTGCATTCTCGTATGTAATATTTGCTGGGATAGTCGAATAAGGGGCGTAGTCGCACTGTCCCCCACTTCTCTCTGAGTACACTGTGTTAAGAATGAGGATGCTTGGGCTCGGGATAGAATCCTTCAGGGCTGTTAGTGCTTCCGACCAACCTTGACTGCGCAACCTTCACATCGTTCAGTGGGATTACGCACTCGATAATACCTATCTCTGTTCTCAGCTTGGTCGGGACACGTCTTTTTATCAAAAATAGGGTGTATTAGACACGAAGACATGTCACTCGTTGCACGATCGCGTGCCCGAGACGCCGGCTGGTAGCCTTCACGCAGTCGGATCTCCAGAGCGCACACCACGAAGGTACTTCGCTCGCGGCGCTTGCATGGCACAGAATAGGTAGCCTTGCAGAGGCGGTCATGTCCAACCGTATACCGCATCATCCCGGCGGCTCCTGCGGACCATCCACGTCGTCGAGCATAGCCTTGAGGACATCCGATATTTGTCTATGCAGATCCTCTAACGGCCGGATGTCAGCGGTGCGCCGAAGCAGAGGGCGACGCGAACGGAGGAAAAGGAGACGCACTCGCCCGGGCCACCGCGCGGAGGTACTCCGTGTTCGCCTGCGTCATTTCGTCTTCGAGGACTTGCAGGCGTTTCGCCTATTAGCCAGTATGTGATTTCAGAATTACCGAACACGGGTATAATGTACTCAGTCTAATTTAGCGAGGACGAACCTGCTCTTCCTCCGGCTCTGGTTCTGGCAATGATTGGATGAGGTATTCGATCTGTTTTGCCTTGACAATAAAATCCGTGACCAGTTCCTTCTTGTTCGCTATCGGACACCTTAGATTCCCATTCGCGGCCCGGATACCGAACGCACCTTCGAGCACCTCCGGCGGGTCATACTTGTCCGGGTTTCGCTGCTTCGTGACGGGGATGTCCTCGCTAACCTGCGCAAAGTTGACGCGCGTGGTAAGGTACGCGATACTGCTCGACATGATCGTCAATAGCTACGACACGTCCACATCGGTCAGACGAGAGAAAGAAAGACTGGAACACGCGGCGACGCACTTGCTGGATCTCATCTTGAAGCTGCGTGATGCGGTCCATATGCGAGAGTTCCTGCAGCATCGCCGCTGCCAATGGGTCAGCCACACAGTTCTACGCAGACCTGGAGAGCTCTCGTCTCGTACAGAGCCAACAGCAGGACAAGCCACAACAATCGACTGTAATTGTGCTGGGGCTCACAGCCACAATATCCAAGGTACTCTACGGGATATGCCGAGCTAATCCCACGCCACACTTACTGATTGGCAGTGATTGCAGACGCTCGACAGCATTCACCCGTGCTTATTACACAAGTGCACTGTGCAGCAGCGCCCGTTCGCCTCTATCCTCTATCCTTTCCTTTATCCTTTCCCTGGCCCCCTCAGCTCTCTTTTCTTACCTTTGTCGACGGTCTCAAGTATGGGTAATGATGGTGGCAGTATCCCGGACAGGCGCGACCTTGTCCGCACCAAAGCAAAGGTCTGTCTTGCACTCTTCATTTCCCATCCGAATTCCTCCCTAATGTGACAATTTAGGCTGAACAAGCGGACAAAGCGAACCAAACCCGCGCCCGCTGGTTCTTCTGCGCGCTCTCCAAGCGGCGCCTCGAAGAACCCATCGTCGCCTGCCCTCTAGGCCGGCTCTTCAACAAAGACGCTCTGCTCGAGTTCCTGCTCGACCGCGCAAGCTACGGGGCAGACGGCGCTGCGGTTGCGGGGCACATCCGCTCGCTCAAGGACGTCAAGGAGCTTAAGCTGACCGCGAACCCAGCGACGAAGGGCAAGGGCAAGGGGAGGGGAGAGGGCGAGAACGAGGAGACGCCGAAGTTCGTGTGCCCGCTCACGTTCAAGGAGATGAACGGCGCGCAGCCTTTCGCGTACCTCGCGCCCTGCGGCTGCGTCTTCTCCCTTTCGGGGCTCAAGTCCCTCTCATCTGCGAAGGAGAAGGAGCCAGGGAAAGAGGGCAGCACCACCCCAGAGAAGGACGAAGAGCAGCTCGAGCTCTGCCCGCAGTGCGGCGCCAAGTACTCCAAGTCCACCGACATCATCCCGCTCAACCCCTCGCCGGACGACGAGTCCCTTCTCCGCGCGCGCATGGAGGCCAAGCGCGCCGCCGAGCCCAAGAAGTCCAAGAAGCGCAAGGCTGCCGATCCCGAATCCTCTGACCCGCCAAAGAAGAAGAAATCATCGCCCACGGCAGCGCCGACTGTCAACCCCAACATCGCAGCGACGAGCCGCGCGGTGGTGACCAGCCTCGCGCTCGAGGAGGCTAAGCGCAAGGCGGGCATGAGCGACGCCGTCAAGTCGCTCTACGGCGATCCGTCGAAGCCGAAGCAGAAGGAGACGTTCACGACCATGGGCACGTTCACGCGGTACGCTTGATCTTGCTTCCAAGGCGTATGTAGTGCGATGAGTGGCCTTGCTGTACTTTTACCGCTGTATTACATTATGTGTATATTACATCCACATCTGCGTCATAGCCCAGCATCTCCTCTACACGTCGACAATCTCTCCCATCTTCTGCCCCACCTTCACCTTCTCCCCCTCGGCAACCGTAAACCGAAACGTCTTGGGCGCCTCGAACACGAGCACAATCGTGCTCCCGAGGCAAAACCCGCCCATCTCCTCCGCAGGCCGCAGCGGCTGCCCGTTCAGTATCGGAGAGGCAGCCGAGTAGACAGCCTCGGTGTACGTGCCTGGAGGCGGGCGAATGCGCGTGCGGACATTCGTGCGCAGGGCCTGTGCTTGGCGTGAATGGCATGCAACAGGAGCGAACGGTCACGAAATGCTTACCGTATCGAAGTTGATTTTGATGCTCCCGACATTCGTTGCGCCTACGGGGACCATACTGAAGAACCCATACCTCCACCGCCCGAGCAGCGCCACCCGCTCATTCAGCACAAACAGATTCTCCAGCCGCTTCGCCATATACGGCGACACGCTGTACAACTCCCCGACAAAATGTCTCCGCTTCTCGACGACCCACGCCGTGGGCGAGTGGAAGCGGTGGTAGTCCCCGGGCGCAAGATAGATGACAGCGAAGAACAGGCCGTTGCCAGGCTTCACAGACGCGCCCGAGATGCTGCCCCGGCGCTGCAGAGAGGGGCGCACCCCCATCTCAGCTGCGACAGACGTGTCGTGCTGGATCGTGTCGCCGAGCGATTGCTCAGACTCTACTGACGCGTCAATCTGCTCACCGTGCTTGTGCGGGGGCGGGGGCTGATTCTGATGGCTCGCCCCGTCCTTCCCCGCATCACGGGGAGAAGAAGACGATGAACCGAGCAGGTGACCGAGGCTGTACTCGATTCCGTTGACATTGGCAAATTCCTCATCGTGCACAACGGCCATGTCGCGCTGCGGCGCTTCGATGGGCGACGGTGGCGGGGTTGATAAGGACTCGACGCCGAGCAGGGCGTCCAGGGAGTAAGTGAGGCCCTTCACTTGCTCAACGCGCGAGCCTTGTATCGTGCCGAAATGCAAAACGCGTCCGTCCGCGGGGCTCACCTACGGAAGTTTGAGTGTGAAGAAGAGTGAAGGGAATGAAACGTACAAGTGGAGCATTCGCTACGGGTCGCGCACCAGGCTTGAGCTTGCGATAGAAAAACTCGCCGAGAGAGGCATACTGCGTAAGGTCGTCAGGGTCGATCTCATTCAGGTTGCAACCGAAGACCCAAGCGTAGAGGCGAAAGCCGAAGGGACGGAACCATACGGGGAGCTCTAGCGAGTTGAGGTATCCCCACAAGCGAGAGAGATTCTTCAGCGGGAGGGCACCGATGACATGGACCTACCAGAACCAGGATGAGGATTTATACAAAGTAGCAAGACTGCGCAACACACCTGCCAAGGCCCTTTAAGCTTGACAATCTCATTCCCATGCTCATCGACATGGACTTCCTTCCCTAGGTGGTTTTTGCGATAGTCAACGGCTACCAGAAGCAGCGCACCGACGGCTAGGGGAAGCGGGTACCATTTCGTTGGTGTATCCCTCCAAGCGGCGGAGAGTCTTTCTGGCAAGCGTCCATTTAGCTCTTCGCTGACAAACATAAATCTTGAGGGCACTAACGATATAATGGACGACTTCTATCCTTCGCACTCTCTGCCCCAGGGCCTGTAGTGTACGACCGTCGGGGAAACTGGTAACTTGTTTTTATCTCAGGTGATGATTTTGCTGGCAGAGGTATACGTGCTGCCCTGAGGCACACTGTCTCCCTATATCGTAGAATCGTAGCCATTCTTAGAGAATAGCCATGCAGACACGCTGGGCGGAGTGAAAACGAGCCCTGGTCAGAACTAAAGTCCGGCGGTTCGTCACACCGTGCCGACGGGGTACGTACCCCTAACCCAGCTGCGTTTTTGCATCTAATCTTATCGGATCCAAACGTCGCGTACCTTCAGGATCTACAGCCTATTTCCAGATCTGGGGTTTATTTATCCCTATTGTTTGATGTTGCGACTAATGTAGCGGTCCAAATAGTGTCGCAGAGATAAATCTTGTCTCAATCATATCTAGGTAACATGGGCTATCCATTGCTGCACAAAAATATTCTTCACCACTGGCTCTGGGACAGCTTTTCGCATTTTTCCACCCTATTACTACACCATATTGCTTGCCATTGGGGGATTGTACTCAGCCCATATAAGGCTACATGTATGCATAAGACTCCAAGAGAATCTGAGCAACAGGTGGCTAAGTACCACTTTGGGTAGTACTCCTCCTATGGACCCCCATGGCTACCACTTGTGTTACTATGGGTTATAACACACTTCCCTTAGTGTATATTAGCATGTCCCACCATGTGCATCAATATTGGGCCTACCCAGACCACCCCTTGGTGACTTAGCACCAGTTCTCCACCTATATCACACCACCCTGGGACAGCCAATGCACCTACAGCTGTGGAAACACTTCTAAACACACTATGGTGCTCAGCACTTAGTCACCACTACATTTGTAAAACAGTTATGCAAGGTCCAAATTTCCATGGTTTTCTTATCCCTCTGGTGAAAATGCTCCGATTGATGAGAGGATCATTTCCATGAGACCGATTTTTGAAATACCAAAAATTGAATGAGATATAAATCTGACCTAAACAAAATTGGCCATACAGGTGCGTACTTACTGTAGATGGACGTATATGCAACCATATATGGTATGCTTATAAATACAACTCAAACCTTATGTCAGTATAATGTTTTGTTTTCCCCTCAGTATGATGGTTTTAAGCATTTTCCGAGCAACAGGACCCTTTCAGGAGCTATCCAAGCTGCAAAATCTACCTTTTGAATTTTGAATATTTCTCGGGGCCAAATTGGCCAATGTACAAAGTTGGCGGTGACTAAGTGCCGAGCACCATATCAACAATGCTCCATGCATGATGCATCATCTACCTGTCAGCCCACCCATGGTTTGGTCCACTCAGCCTATTAAACCACTACTCAGTGCCTTTTCGGACCACTAACTGATGCTCAACCCCAGTACAGTGTCGGTCCCTAAGGATTGGCACCTCCATAGTGCCTTAATTAAGGTGCCGCAGACCTTCAGAAAAACATTTGAAACATAAACCTGGCCAAAAGATGTGTAATCCTGCAATTTTGATTTTTTGATCGATTATGTAAGCATTCACTTTTAGAAATTTCAATACCACGGATTTCGCTGAGGGAATGATCCTGGAGTTGAATGATGTAGGTGAGGTATGCTCACTCAGAGAGGTCCCATTGCCCCTTCAAGGTGACCTTACTCCAAGAATAGTGCTGTATGAGGGCATATCATATGGTTCTAGATCTCCATAAGTCAGCTCATCATGCCCTCAAGCTTACCTGACACTCTCAGTATCAAGAACTGTGTAACCAGAACGGGACCTGACATAGGGGTAGTAATTGGATAATTCTAATCAACAACCCCCCTGGGAGCAGTAACCCCTCAGCAACCCATGCCATTATCCAGCAACCCTAGTTGTCCATCAGCAGTCACATGTGACATCTTACTCTATCAGTCTGCATTGCATCGGTTTACTTGGACTTCACTCTATGTACATAGCTACAAAAATATTAGGCTGACGCTCTCCCAGTCAAGGCTACTAACGTTGGGTGAGGGTGCCACCGCAGTATTCAAAATGGGGGTTGCTCAGGTGTGGTGCTTGGACGGTCCACACCGCGACCCGTGGCACCGGGTATACGGGTTTATATTTCTCGCAGATGGGTCACAGTTTTCACCTAGAATGGTGATCTTTGTGATGAAGAGTTATGGAGGCAGCAGCACGCACAGTGCGCCCTGCACAACTCACCTGTATTGGTTGGATGCTGTAGCTACTGGTAAAGCTCGTATAAACGACCCTTTTTTCATTAGGCAGCAGAGCTGCAGGGTTTATATACACTGTGGCCCATAGGCTGACTAAGCTACGTGGAGTATCCCTAATCCTACTGAACTCCACTTATGATGTCACTGACCCACATGAGCCCCATGCCTTGTACAATAATGGAATATACCAGAATGTTCCAGAGAGTTCCGGTACGTTCTGGTACGTTGTAGAACCTGGCAGCTAAGTCAGTGCCTACTTCAACACTTTGGACTTACAAAGTTCTGTGGCTGGTACTGGCTGGCACTGATTCTAGTTATTTTAGCATGTCTACAGTCATGTTACCAGCCGAATACGTGTGAGGTACCAGTACTAGGAACTCGTCTACCGATAGGGCAGTGACAGAAGTGACAAAAACATATTATCTACAGTAAATCAGTTCTTTGGGGGGTTGATGATTTGTAAGCAAACAACCCGGGGTTGTTGCTTCCAGGGGGGTTGTTAATTAGAATTATCCATAGTAATTATGCTTATATTTGACAGTAGTTCGGTCTTTTGCTTAGTAATAAGTTTACAGAATCTTAGATAATCGCATTCTATTGGCTAATGCATTTACATTTGCCTCATTTGGGGAACACACTTCGCCCCGACGTCCTGGCCGAGGGTGGCGGCGCGCAGTGCCGCCACCCGAGAGTCTGCTTTGACCTCCAAGATAAAGATAAATTCAAATTCTGAATACTATTTACACCTCCCAGAAGTGGCTACGGATGCCGCAGCTAGTGGGTTAACTGCATTAGGGTTAGGGTGTATTACTAATCACAAGTTCACAACCATCAGCATGTGGCCATATATGGTAACTCGTGCGCAACTCCGCTTCAAATTCACTTTTCAGGTATGTCAATAGTCTCGTACCCATCCGTTCTGGAGAGGACGCGGACTGATCCGGTCGGACTTTCAAAAAGTTGTGCAAGGTCCTCTCCAGAACGTCTGGTGCACTTCGTTCGAGCACTATTATTGACGTCATAGTGTCACGTATGTCACGGCCCCGTGATCTGACGCGTTCTAATTTTATTCGCTATCGTCCTTGACATTGCTAACTAAATCGCCAGACAATTGATCGATTTCAATGTCGATGACCGATTTGATGCATTCAGCCGCGAAATGCTCCATTACCGCCCGAGCAGCCATTGGCCTCCGATTAGGCTCGTGACCACCCTGTCGTACCGCTATTGAGGGCAGAATATCGGTAGACATAGATTCTGCCTCAATCTGTTGTAGAGGGTGGTTACGAGCCTGGCCTCCGATTGATAGAGCCAACTGTTCTCGGCGCCTTCCACCAGCTATGGACTATCGCAGGAAGCTCTGCGCTGCGCATGAGCCTCATGCGATGATAGGACACTTGCATGTCCGATGTACACCCTGGATCACCCCAGCTGACGGCTCGCAGAAATTCTGCTAGGTCCAAGTTCAACTCGGACATTAAAGTGAGGATCTTCTTAACCTTCATGGTCAATGTCCCAGCCTCATTTGTTTGATTGAGGTCGTATTCAGCCTCTTCTTCGCTATCTGAGCTTGCCCGGGCCCCTTCCGCAATGTCTGGTTTGTCGTCCGTGTCAGGCTCACTGTAGTACTCTTCATTATTGTATAGAAAGTGAAACTCCCTCCTTGGTGAAGAAAATGTTTGCTCGCTCGCCATGTTGATTTAAGATTTGCTGAGTGGTATATTGAATGCACGAAGACGCGGTACACGAGACAAAAATAGCATCTTCAAACTAACGTTTTGGGCGGGAAAGATGGCAAATCCCGACGGCCCGCTGTCACGCTATGACGTCAATAAAAGTGCTCGAACGAAGTGCACCAGACGTTCTGGAGAGGACCTTGCACAACTTTTTGAAAGTCCGACCGGATCAGTCCGCGTCCTCTCCAGAACGGATGGGTACGAGACTAGTATGTCAAAAGTTTTAATATTGGAATTCCGAGAAAGTAATCAGATAGCCTGAAAGCTATGGGCAATCCGAGCCGACTGGCGCTATTTTCGGATGCATTGGAGTCTTTGCCGGGGACGAGATACCATCACGCGTTCGGCTATGCCCGAGGCGTCGGTTTTGAGCGACCGACACCAAGAGGGGTGCAAGATCCAAATCGGGAACACGGACCTACCTTTGCACTGGGTCATTATTGATGTTCGGGGTCCTAGTACGCACTCTTTGCTCAGTTTCCCGTTAATCCTTGCACAGTCGCCGAATCAAGTCCCATATTGCTCTAATAAACGCTTGCACGCATGTAGTACGATATAAGCAATTTTATCATTTAGTCTATGTCACGATTTAATGCCTTCTGAATATCTGCTAGTACGCGCCGTCTGGGACGAATGTCAGACCTCGTGCTTGCCAGAAAGTCACGTGACACTGCGGCAAAGATGGGTCTCTAATTTTATTGTCGCTGTCCAAATGAGGTCCGATTGCGCTTCTGCCGCTGTCCGGCTCGTCCGTACACGGAAGGGGGACTCCCCCCTACCCCCTTTCCGGGGGTCCTGGAAAGTTGGAGGTCGGTGTCCAAAATTCTGGTTTTGCACCCCTCTTGACCGACACTGTAGACGACCACCATCAAAATTGACGAGCAAGCCGGCATCTCGGCTGAT
>NW_006920410.1:4056873-4067544 GCF_000344685.1 Gloeophyllum trabeum ATCC 11539 | reverse complement strand
TGACGTCAATAAAAGTGCTCGAACGAAGTGCACCAGACGTTCTGGAGAGGACCTTGCACAACTTTTTGAAAGTCCGACCGGATCAGTCCGCGTCCTCTCCAGAACGGATGGGTACGAGACTAGTATGTCAAAAGTTTTAATATTGGAATTCCGAGAAAGTAATCAGATAGCCTGAAAGCTATGGGCAATCCGAGCCGACTGGCGCTATTTTCGGATGCATTGGAGTCTTTGCCGGGGACGAGATACCATCACGCGTTCGGCTATGCCCGAGGCGTCGGTTTTGAGCGACCGACACCAAGAGGGGTGCAAGATCCAAATCGGGAACACGGACCTACCTTTGCACTGGGTCATTATTGATGTTCGGGGTCCTAGTACGCACTCTTTGCTCAGTTTCCCGTTAATCCTTGCACAGTCGCCGAATCAAGTCCCATATTGCTCTAATAAACGCTTGCACGCATGTAGTACGATATAAGCAATTTTATCATTTAGTCTATGTCACGATTTAATGCCTTCTGAATATCTGCTAGTACGCGCCGTCTGGGACGAATGTCAGACCTCGTGCTTGCCAGAAAGTCACGTGACACTGCGGCAAAGATGGGTCTCTAATTTTATTGTCGCTGTCCAAATGAGGTCCGATTGCGCTTCTGCCGCTGTCCGGCTCGTCCGTACACGGAAGGGGGACTCCCCCCTACCCCCTTTCCGGGGGTCCTGGAAAGTTGGAGGTCGGTGTCCAAAATTCTGGTTTTGCACCCCTCTTGACCGACACTGTAGACGACCACCATCAAAATTGACGAGCAAGCCGGCATCTCGGCTGATGCATTTAGAGTCGAATCTATCAGGACAGGAAACGACTCTAAATGCTTATAAGCAGGAGCTTTCGTTATCGTAGCTAACCTAGCTCGGCCGTTCAGCGGATTGCACTCGATGCACTTTCTCGCATGTGCGCAGAGTTGGGCAGTATGGCTAGCGCTGCTTAGCGCCGGCGCTCTGGCAGTGGGGTCTCACGACCAACGGCCATTCGTCTCCAACAGAGGGAGCGGAGGAGGAGCACACAAAGCTCGGGTGGGTGTAGGATATGTCGGTGGGCTCAACCCTCTGTCACACCAGGACTACGCCCCTTTCACGCTCGCTCCATTCGACGCCGAGTCATTCAAGCCTTACGGTCATCTGCCGTCTTTGACTAACGACTTCACGATTCTGCAACATCCCGCGTTCCCCAAGTACAGCGTCAGGATCAAGAAGAGCGACTTTTGCGACGGAACTGTGGCGTATGTGTCATTGACTCTCAGAAGATGTTATTTTCATGACTGATGCCCGGTATGCCAACACAGGGCGTACACCGGATACATTGATATCGAAGCTCGGCATTTATTCTTCTATTTCTTCGAGAGCAGAAGCGACCCGGCCAAGGACGACGTCATCTTCTGGACAAATGGCGGTACGCCAAAACGCACAGTACTACTTAGGAAGGACAAGAATACTAACTAGGTTACATCAGGTCCCGGAGGCTCGTCAACAATCGGCCTCTTTATGGAACTAGGTATGTCCCTGATTACATATTCGAGGCATAGACGAATACCGAAGAGTGCGACATAGGCCCATGCAGGGTCGTCAACGCCACAGCGACCGAGTTCTCCGAAGAGTCGTGGAACTCGAACGCTAACATATTCTTCATCGACCAACCCGTCGGTGTTGGTTTCTCCTATGCCGAGTATGGCGAGTACGTCGTACGTGCTCCGCTTGATCCACGAGGCAACTACACTCAAGGCAATGCCCACCTACCCTAGAGCACAACCGAAGAAGCGGCGAAGGACATCGCCGCCTTTGTCGCCATCTTCTTCGAGAACTTCATCTCTCTCAGAGGCCGGGCCTTCCACATGGCGGGCGAGTCCTACGGCGTACATCGAACCGTTATAGTGTCTGCAACGTCCACAGCGCTCACGTGTCTCGCAGGGACGCTACGTGCCACTCTTCGCGTCAGCGGTGTACGACCAAAACGCCAAACTCGTCGAAGCCGGGCTGACACCCATCAACCTCTCCTCCATCATGATAGGTTAGGTCTTCAAGTCATTTCGGGTCCTCATCTTGCTCCCTCATACGACTCCTGCCGCTAGGTAATGGCTGGACGGACCAATATGTCCAGTCTTTGGCGTACTATGACATGCAATGCGGCGGAGCTTCCTTTCCTCCCGTCTTCGACATCAGGTGCGTCACGAGGCACTCCAGCTATCGGAGGTCGGGCCTGAGTCAAGAGGATACATACTGCAGTACATGCGTGCGGATGAAGCAAGCCGTCCCGCGATGTGCGAAGCTGCTGCACGCGTCGTGCATGGACGTCTTCGATGGCGTCGGGTGCTACGAGGCAACGGCGATATGCGAGCTGGAGCTCCAAACGCCGTATATGGCCAGCGGTAAGACGCTCCATGCACCGACAGGTATCGGACCAAGGAAAGTAATTGCTGTCATGAGGCAGATAGGAACCCGTACGACATGTCCAAGAAGTGCGAGGGCGGAACAATCCTAGAGGGTAGCCTCTGCTACTCTGTCATCGAGTGCGCACCCATCGGCCTCTCACCGTTCACGCCCACTAATGCACAAATTAAAATCCCAGCTCCATCGAAGAATACCTCGCGCAGCCCTCCCTGCGCGCGCAGCTCGGCGTCGACCCGGCAATAACCACCAACCACACAACGCGCTCTGAGGCGGTCGGGGCACGCTTTGCCGCGTCGCTCGACGTCCTCCGCACATCGCACGACTACGTCGCCGCGCTCCTCGAGCGGCGCGTGCGCGTCCTGATCTACGCCGGCGCGTACGACTGGATATGTAACTGGGTCGGCAACGAGCGGTGGACGCGCGCGCTGGCGTGGAGCGGGCAGGCGGAGTTCGCGGGGCAGCAACTGAGGGACTGGGAGGTGGGCGGCGCGGTGGCGGGGAAGACGAGGAGCGCGCAGGGGTTCACGTTCGCTACCATTGAGGGAGCGGGGCATATGGTGTGCAGTTGAGCCCTTACTCCTTTATGGATCGTGTACTGATGACTGTATGGTTCAGGCTCCGTACGATAAGCCGAAGGAATCTCTGGAGCTTGTGAACAGGTGGCTGGCCGGCGAGGAGCTGTAACTAATAACCATTCATTGAACCTGCCTGCGTGACACATAAGAGTCCCTGTTAGCCGTCAACAGCGACTGCAGGCGAAGGGCTTCTGCAAATCCCACCACTTTCCGACGAGGTAAGAGTCTGAGCCTGGTGTAGTGCCAAACATTCCTACCAAACGGTTGTGATAGTAAGTGCCTCCTCGCTTGATACGAATACACTGGTAATCTTGCAACAAAATACCAACACAAACATAACAGTATAAAGCAACGGAAGGCTCTCCAACCGCCCAGCTACGCCGCCCCGCACACTTCCCCCAACAGCCGCCTCACCTCCGCTCCCTCCCTCTCCCTCCAAACTCCCGCAAACTTCCCGCTCCATCGCCCGCCCTTCCCGCCGCCCTTCACACCCATTTGCTTCAAGCGTTCCCCAACTTCTCTAACCAATTTATGGTCTGAGCCGAATACGAGCACGACGCTCGTGCTCGCTGCGGACTGGGATGAGGGTGACGAGGAGAGGGCGAGGAGATACCGCCCGGACGCGGAAGATACGAGGGATGTGGCGATAGCCGAGAGGAAGGATAGCGCAGCGGGTGTGTCGTCCGTGCGGTGTTTGTGCACTGCGTACACATCGTCCCCTCCCTTGGACTGCATATCCTTCAACAGCTCCCCCGCCACCATCCCCGCTAGCTCTCCCTCCACCTCCGCGACCCTCTTCTCCGCGCGCCGCCGCTCCTCCACGACCTGCCGCACGCGCTCCGGGACGAGCGGCGCGCCGCAGCTGAGCGTCGCGGCCGTGCTCGCTAGCAGGGCGTTGAGGGACCCGAGGTGCGACAGGAGGCGCGGGCCCGCGAGGAAGGAGAGGCGCACGGATGATGCGGAGGAGGTGGGGAGCGGGGGAACGAGGAAGAGCGGGAGGGTGTGGATGCTTGGGAGGTGCGTGCCGCAGCATCTGTTAGCGAGCATGGGTACGGAGGATAAGGAGGAGGGCAGGGAAGAGGACGCACGGATTGCGATCCACCCCGTCGATGACCACGACGCGCTTCACGCCGCCAGTGTAATCCTTCGGCACGCCCTTCCCCACCGCCCTACCATTCTCGAGCTTCTCGACCGCCTGCAGCTGCCCGTGCTCGCCACCATCCAATTCCGAGACCTCGACGTGCACCCTGCGCCCCTCGAATGCCAATTGACCCGCGAGCGCTTGTATTTGCGCCGTTTCGGCGGGCGTGAGCGCGCGCGGGAGCTCGACGGTGCCCGGCGCGGGCGAGGGGTGCGCGGGGAGCGACCAGGAGAGCGTGGGCAGCGCGAGATGCGTCTCCAGGAGCGCGGAGAGGACATGCTGCGCGGTGTGCATGCTCATCTAAACGTACGGGTGAGCCAGGCAGAGTGCGCTCGAACGAAAGACTGACTGACATGGTCGACCCGCCTTGCCCAGCCCTCCTCGCCGAGCGCGACGCGCACCTCCTCGCCGACCCCAAACGCAGTCGCACTCCCAGGCGCACAACGCACGTAGTGCACCGCGTGCCCGCCGACCCGCCTGACCTCGACCACCTCCCACGCCGCCCCGTCCGCCGTCGCGAGCACCCCGACGTCGGACGGCTGCCCGCCGCCCTCGGGGAAGAGCACCGTGTCATGCAGTATTATTTCGAGCAGGGGCCCGGGGTCGCTCGCTGATTTCTTCTTCTTGCCGCTGTCAGAGGCCTGCGCAGGGCGCGCGCTCACCACGCGCGTCGCCAATTCGCGCAACAACGGGTCTCCTGCGGAATTTGTTCATCCCTCGCGAAGCAGGCTGGGTGAGTACGAACGTACGCTGGCAAGCGAGCAGGCCGACGGGGACGGGCGTGCGGGCGTCCGTCGGGACCCGCAGCGTCGGCGAGACGATGCGGTGGTAGCACGAAGGCTTAGGGGTAAGAGTAGGGGGTTGTAAGACTAGCGCGGCAGCGGCCATGCTGAATGGGAGCTGTCGGACGGCTTTGGGTTAGTGGGACGAGGGCTAGGAGGTGTCTACGTAGGGTGACTCAGACTGTATTTATAATTGCGACTGGTTCTGAATTCGAAGGCGGGGCGATTAGCCCGGCTCCTTTATCTTATCTCGATCGTCAGGCACTGGAACTGCGCTGAAGCAGTGTGTAGAGTGAGTACAAGCAGTAGTAATGCAAATGAGCATGCTGTAGAGTACAGTAGTAGAAGTGTGAAGGTCCACGGAACCCGTACAAACCAGGGAAGCGGAAGCACGCGAGATACGGCAAGAATAACGAGTAGTCCTGCAAGTTCGAGTTCAATGTCTGCGAGGGTCCAACCAAACGTCCCTCCCCTCTCCCTACTAAGTCGGCACGAACACCATCGACTACACCACAGCAAATCATCAGCGGCCCGCGCACACAAAGAACAAAACGAACAGACGCACCACACTCGCCGGATTCCCCGAACGCGCGGCCGCGAACGCGGCGACGTCGCCCGTGTAGTACAGCTGCGAGGACCACAGCACGGGGCGCGTCGCCGGCTGGCCGCCGTCCGCGTTCACCCACTGCGGCGCGATCGCGAGCGTCGCCGCGTCGACGTAGAACTGCCCCGCCCGCCCGTCAGTCAGCACTGCACACACCACACAGCAAGCACGGCGCTCACGATCGTCGTCTCCGCGTACACGCCGTCCGTCGCGAAGTAGATGGGCGCGGCGCCCGCGGGCACTGCGGGGGGCGAGGGGGTCAGCCAGGGGCGGGAGGGGGGGAAGAGGGGGCTTACCTTTCAGGGAGACGCTGTGCGTGGAGAGGTAGCTGCGAGCAACGTCGTCAGCGCCGCGCGCCCATCCCCGCGCAGTCAGTCAGCTGGGACTCACTCGCTGCGGCCCTGCCCGAGCCGCGTGCCCGCGCTCGTCGTCGCGGCGCCCCAGTACCTGCGCGCGCCGTTCTGCGCAGATGTAGACGTCAGCCAGACACCCATACGCGCCACGACAGCGAGAGCACGTACATTGGTAGTCCACTCGAACGCCACCGGATTACCCGGCGTGTAGGTGAACGTCGTCGCGGCGTTCGCGGAGCCGACGACGATGTTGTTGTCTGCACGCACGTAGCCGGCGACGCTCGTGCCCGAGTAGAGCGCGATGTGCCCCGTGAGACTGCCATCAGCGCAACTGGGGTCAGCAAAGGCCAGAGACAAGGTGCAAGCGGGAAGGCAACGTACGGCTGGCCGGGGACCGGCGAGGTGCTCGTGCGCCGGACGCCTGCGCAGGAAGCGTGGAGTCAGTCATCATACACACCACGCCTGCACGCAGCTTGGTACTTACGAGTCGGCGAGTAGAGCGCGCGCGGCGGCAGAGGAGCAAGCCCCCTGGCGAGCCGCGCGCCGTTCGTCAGCGGCTCCTCTCCACTGGCACTTCGAGCAGCTATGGAGCCCGCGTCCCGGATGTACACGCGCGGCGAGGCGAGGACGGCCGCGACGAACGCGAGCAGGAGGACCGTGAAGAGTTGCGCGAGGCGTGCCATCGTGAGTGAGTTGAGGGGCAGGAAATTGCGCACCTTGTTTTATTGCAGCATCGTGCCTAGCCAGGACGCGAAAATGAATTCGACAAGGGCCAACGAGCGTCCGGAGCCTGGCCCTTCTGGGTCGTGACAGTCCTGACATTGACAAGTGACATACAAATGCCATTGATTGCCTTTTCCGGCGCGCGTGCCTGGCGAGGCACGTAGCCCTAACCCGAGTGCCAAGTCAGGTTCATTATCCATTCAAAAGTCTATTACGATGAGCACGCTCATCGTCTATTCAGTACAACAAGCAACGTGACCCAATGGCGATAGAGACCCGCTCACTAGCAGCTACACCTCGCCTGCCATCCACTCCGCGGGCTTATCGCACGGCGCCTGGCGCCCAATCAGCCTTCCCTTCCCTCCCCGCGCGCATGCCGGACGGTCAACTCACATATGCCCCGCCCCCGCCACAGTCGCGAACACCAGCCCCCCCTTGCTCTCGCCCCTCGTCCGTCCCGCCACCCTCCCATGAACCACCCACTCCCTCCACGCCCCCGCCCTCCACTCCCCGCCCCCGGCCGTCTAATTCACTTACCCACCGCGCGTTCCCGACGCAGTTGCACACAATGTCGTTCGCGCCGGCGTACACGAGCACGCGGACGCCGCGGTCCAGCAGCGCGGCGGTCGGCGGGTACAGCGCGTCGTGCGCGGCGGCGAACGCGGATATAACGGAGGGCGCGCATTCGGAGAAGGGAGGGGGGGCGCGCGGGTCCACGCCCAGGGCGGCGCGGGTATGCGCGTGGGAGAGGTACGCCGCGATGTCCCCGTCAAATGTCAGTAGATGCACAGACACGAGTGGAAAGAGCGCACTTGGTCTCGGGGTAGCACATTATGTATGACGTTCCGTTTGCACAATAATTATTCGGCGCGCCATAGCACATCGTCTCCTCGTACGCGCCCGCGCACTTCTTGCTCATGTCGCGCGGACGGGGCGCACCGAGCTGCATGAACAGGCCCAGCGCGGCGGAGCACCCGGGGCCTACCACACAGCCCCTGCGGAGAGCAAGCGACGCGGGCGCACCGCCGCTCGTCCAGAACACGACGTCGTCCCTCCCGGGGTCGCGCCGGCTCTCGAAGAAGTAGAAGAAGAGGTGCCGCGCCTCGATATCGATGTATCCGGTGTACGCGCTGCCTCGCCGTCGTCGTTAGCCCCGCGCCCAGGACGCACTCACGCAGCACCCGCATCGCAGAAGTCGCGGACTAGGTGTCCGTGAGAGCGGCGAGGTCTATGTAATGGTCAAGTCCATTCCATGCTTATGTAACGTAGTCTATGTAGTTTGTAGGCTTTGTCTTGCCAACGCCAGTAATCGACACCTTTCTGTTCATTCTCGTCCGTCTGCGCCTCGTTCGCCGCGCGTTCTGGTCCTAGGTGTTCGGGCGCGGTCCTCGCAACCGCCATGCCCGTGCGAGTCTACCGCGGCTGCCAGGGAGGGGAGAGACAGAGCCAGATACACTGGCAGGGGAAACATGGTGGTGCTGAACGCGTCATCCTCGAGCGCCCAGGATACCCGCTTCCTCTCCCAGACTCCCAAGGGCTCCGTTCCCCCTAGAGTCTGGAATGAAACAAAATATATGCATTACACCCGCCCATAAATTCTACATTATATACTTTTACTTCTATTCTTCTACGCCTCCTCCTCACAGCTGACACTCCACCGCTCCCACTCCGCCCGCCCCTCCTGGATCTCCACCACGCGCTCCCACAGCGCCCTCGCAACTGGGCCATACCCGCCCTCGTACTCCGGCAACAACACGTCCCGCACCTCCTTCTCCTCCTTCCCCGCCACCTCCACCTCGTACCCGATCCGCCCGACGGGCACGACGACGACCGCCGTGCCGACGCCGAACGCCTCGAGCAGCCGGCCCTCGGCGTACCAGCGCACGAGGTCCGCGACGGTGAGCGTGCGCTCGTGCGCGTGCACGCGTGTTGCTGGCGGGAGCGCGGGCAGGGCGCGCGTGGACGGCGTGTGCGCGCGCACGAGCGCGAGGCACGAGTCGCGCGTGAGCCCCGGGAGGATCGTCCCGTCCAGCGGCGGCGTGATCACGTCCAGGTCTGCGAGCCACGCGTCAGTCCATCACATACACCCCCCGCGTGCGAGAGCAACACTCACCGCCGTCCGCCCGCTTCACCACCACAAAGAAGTTCATCGCGCCCGCCTCCGTGACCTTTAGTCCCTCCAGCCCCCTCCCCTCGCCCTCCTTGAACAGCCACAGCACCTGCATATACCCCTTCTGCGCCGCGCGCTTCTGCGGCTCGAACCCCGGCGCGTAATTCAGCCCCAGCTTATACCCGCCTGTGCCCCCCGGCCACGCGCGCACCGCATCACACACACCCAGCAAGCTAATCGGCTTCGGGCCCGTGCGGAAGTACGGGCCCATCGGGCTGAGAATGATGTACAGCAGCGCGTGGTCGGACGCGGACACGCCGAGCGCGGGGCGCGTGCCGATGATGGTTGGGCGGATGTACAAGGCGCAGCCGCGCGCGCGGGGGATCCAGCGCCGCTCGAGGAGGACCATGCGCTTGATGAGCGCGAGGAGCGCGGAGGGCGAGAAGGGCGGGAGCGCGACGCGCGCGGCGGAGCGCTGCATGCGCGCCATGTTCAGCTCCGGGCGGAAGAGGCGGGGTTCGCCGTCGGGGCCGAGGTACGCCTGGGTGCGGTGTGGTGCTGTAGCGATTGATATGGAGAGTGGATGGAGACATGGTGCGCACCTTCATCCCCTCGAAGACGTTCGGGCAGTACTGGAAGCACGAGCTCGCAGGGTCGAGCGAGAGCGGGCCGTACGGCTTGATCTCGGGCGCGGACCACCCGTGCGCGGGGTCGAACGTCGCGACCAGCATGTGGTCCGTCATTTGCTATGTGGTGTCACGAAGATCGAGGTCAGATGGAGTAGCAATCAGACTGAGGACTGTACGCACTTGGCCGAAGACGAGCTCCTCGACGGGCGGGATGGGTTTCGGCGACTTCGTCAGGGTGACGGTGACCTTCGATGCCTGGCATAATCCGCAAGTAAGGATACATCCTATCGAAATACTGGGAAGAGACGTACATCGAGCGGCGCGAGATTGTTCGCGCTGAAGTGATTAGTGGCCTCTGGGTCGGCCGCCTTCGCGGATCCGTTGGGGACAGCCCCGTTAGCCATAGTCAGCGAGGAGAAGGATGGAGGAAAAGAAAAGGAACAAGGAGAAGGAGTTCTTATAAGAATTCGAAGGAGTCATCGTGGACGAGCGAGTCAATTTTGTCTTATCCCCTTGGGTCAGGGGCTAATTATCGCGCGTGTGAATACGAAGTGGCTTTGATAGACGCCCGTAGCGGGGCGAAGTGGACCCGCTTTGGTGTCAATGGATTGAGGAAATGCCAAGGGGCATCGCCTGGAGAATTCCGTGAACCCGACTACCTCGACCGCAGTTGGACTTACTTCGCCCTCCGATAAACACAACCAAACAACACCTAATGCGGTAGGTAAGTCAGGTGACCTCCCGCGCCGCCGGCGCCGCCTGAGGGCTTTCCCGCGTATAGCAGTCCTAAGTAAATAGTGGCTACAAATGAGCTCTAGGGAGGAGAAATAAACTATTCAAAAAAATTTGCTGCTTCTACATCTAAGAGAAATGAGCGTAGTCTGATGGACTCTCGACAATGTTAGACAGAAAAAGATACATAAATAAAAAATGCACTACCACGCCTTGAACTCTCGTCCACAACACAAATCACTAACGCTTTAACCATTAGACTACGAGGGAATACAGATGCAGCGTTATATAGTAATTATGTACTGCACAGCAAGGCAGATTTACATTAGTGTAAACGATGCTTCTCAATTTGGTAGTCGACACCGGAGGCCCGGCTCACGTGATTCACCTGCCTGATATGGGCGTGTTTGGTCGTGTTTATCGGAGGGCGAAGTAGCAAAAGCGCTCGACCGCCTCTGATCGGCGGTCATGGGGTCCTGCTCATGTAATCGCCCCATCATTGGTCAGAACAGCAATCTCGCGGCAACCGCGATATTTCACCGACCGTAGATTAGATCACGCCGCTGTGGAAAATGAGACATTGGCAGCG
>NW_006920410.1:4054211-4056675 GCF_000344685.1 Gloeophyllum trabeum ATCC 11539 | reverse complement strand
TTCTACATCTAAGAGAAATGAGCGTAGTCTGATGGACTCTCGACAATGTTAGACAGAAAAAGATACATAAATAAAAAATGCACTACCACGCCTTGAACTCTCGTCCACAACACAAATCACTAACGCTTTAACCATTAGACTACGAGGGAATACAGATGCAGCGTTATATAGTAATTATGTACTGCACAGCAAGGCAGATTTACATTAGTGTAAACGATGCTTCTCAATTTGGTAGTCGACACCGGAGGCCCGGCTCACGTGATTCACCTGCCTGATATGGGCGTGTTTGGTCGTGTTTATCGGAGGGCGAAGTAGCAAAAGCGCTCGACCGCCTCTGATCGGCGGTCATGGGGTCCTGCTCATGTAATCGCCCCATCATTGGTCAGAACAGCAATCTCGCGGCAACCGCGATATTTCACCGACCGTAGATTAGATCACGCCGCTGTGGAAATGAGACATTGGCAGCGTGAGAGAGCATTGGAGATCCTTCCTGCATTGCTGGTTAACTGCTTGAGATGTTTGTGTCATCGGTGAAGGAGCCACGCATGGACATCACCCACGAGAGGACCCAAAGCTGGCAGGAAGAGCATGAGATATCAGATACGGTTGCATGTGAAGAGATAGTTGAGAGTTTACAGAGGAGCAGTACACACTCTATTACAACAGATGTCCGAGAACCAAAGAAAGTACAGCACTGAATCATTCATCACTGTCTGTATTCTTTTTTCTGTGTTCTAGGAGCAATGAAAACAGCCTGTAATTTATTGAACTGTCAGGTTTATCTAATCCAAGGTCGCCGTGCAATCGCCATCACCGCGAGAGCACTCTCCTGACCAATGAGAGGTGATTATGCAAGCAGGACCCCATGACCGCCGATCAGAGGCGGTCGAGGTAGTCGGGTTCACGGAATTCTCCAGCTGATGCCCCCTGGGAAATGCCACAGCGCACGAGGGTGCTGATGGAGTCGCGATGTGATGGATGTCCTACACAATGTAGTGAGTTGATGTAAGGAAATACAACTGTATTTGATAGGTATTTCTCCCTACATGCGTGTGTTTTAGGGACCTCTCTCGTTGATAATAGCTTCAATACCCTACCGTGTTGAACTAGGCACTGACTTAGCTGCCAGGTTCTACAACGTACCAGAACGTACCGGAACCATCTGGAACATTCTGGTATATTCCATTATTGTACAAGGGCACGGAGCTCATGTGGGTCAGTGACATCATAGGTGGAGCTCAGTAGGATTATAGATATTCCACGTAGCTTAGTCAGCCTATGGGCCACTGTGTATATAAACCCTGCAGCTCTGCTGCCTAATGACAAGGGTCGTTCATACGAGCTTTACCAGTAGCTACAGCATCCAACCAATACAGGTGAGTTGTGTAGGGCGCACTGTGCGTGCTGCTGCCTCCATAACTCTTCATCAGGTTATGAGCCCAAATAGGCAGCTTGCGTCTGCGCGGTAACTCGCTGCAGCGTGTTGCGCCTCGCTCACCTGTGCATCGCCCTATGCGCCCTCACAGGCTGCGGTGTGGCTTGATGCATGATCATCGCCGTAGGCGCTGTTATCAGCAGCCATCAGGCTTGATGATCAATCCTGGGGTAACTCTCTAATGGAGCCAACATAGGGACTGGCACGGGCCCTTCCGGGGACTGCCTGTGGTAATTCCACGGAAAGGATTTCCGCGGAAAGCGGAGTTTGAAACTCCCACGGAAACCGTACTTGGCGATACATACTCGAGTACATCGAGAGGTGACAGGCGCGGACATCTCCCAGCCAATGAGAAGCCAGCATTGAGTAACAGCCACTCCCGCGGATGACGTGGAAATAAACTTCCGCGGAAGCCTTTTTCTGCAGAAGAGGTCCCGCTCAGATGGGTTCCGGGATTCCCGCGACTGTGCCAGTCCCTAAGCCAACAGCATGGAGCAGTGCGCCCTTATCAGGCTGCATAGCTTCGCTGATACTGATGAGATCTCGATACAGATTTCAGATCTCTCAATCGCTCCAAAACAATGTCGAACAATCTGATCGCTGTTGTCCCCGTCCTCGACGGCTCGAACTGGCCTACCTGTTCCGAGCAAATGATCGCGTACCTTATGTCCCAAGGCCGCTGGGGAAATGTTGATGGCAGCATCACGCAGCCAGCTGTCGTCGTCTCCGGTACCACCAGGGACTCAACCACTGCTGACGCCTGGAAGGAAAAAGATGTCAGGGCTATGGGTACGATCCGTCTGCGCTGCTCTCCCGCCGTCGCCTCCTACATAAAGGACAAAAAATCGGCCAAGGAAACTTGGGACCAATTGTCTTCCCTCTATTCATCTATGTCCCTCGGCGCCATTTACAATGAGCTGCGGGGGGCCTTATCAACGAAGATTCCGGCGGATCAGCACCCTGCTCCAGCCTTCGCAAAGATATCCAAACATTTCGACACTCTGGAAGCGGCCAAGGTCAAGATTCCCA
>NW_006920410.1:4049729-4054036 GCF_000344685.1 Gloeophyllum trabeum ATCC 11539 | reverse complement strand
GCTGCAGCGTGTTGCGCCTCGCTCACCTGTGCATCGCCCTATGCGCCCTCACAGGCTGCGGTGTGGCTTGATGCATGATCATCGCCGTAGGCGCTGTTATCAGCAGCCATCAGGCTTGATGATCAATCCTGGGGTAACTCTCTAATGGAGCCAACATAGGGACTGGCACGGGCCCTTCCGGGGACTGCCTGTGGTAATTCCACGGAAAGGATTTCCGCGGAAAGCGGAGTTTGAAACTCCCACGGAAACCGTACTTGGCGATACATACTCGAGTACATCGAGAGGTGACAGGCGCGGACATCTCCCAGCCAATGAGAAGCCAGCATTGAGTAACAGCCACTCCCGCGGATGACGTGGAAATAAACTTCCGCGGAAGCCTTTTTCTGCAGAAGAGGTCCCGCTCAGATGGGTTCCGGGATTCCCGCGACTGTGCCAGTCCCTAAGCCAACAGCATGGAGCAGTGCGCCCTTATCGGGCTGCATAGCTTCGCTGATACTGATGAGATCTCAATACAGATTTCAGATCTCTCAATCGCTCCAAAACAATGTCGAACAATCTGATCGCTGTTGTCCCCGTCCTCGACGGCTCGAACTGGCCTACCTGTTCCGAGCAAATGATCGCGTACCTTATGTCCCAAGGCCGCTGGGGAAATGTTGATGGCAGCATCACGCAGCCAGCTGTCGTCGTCTCCGGTACCACCAGGGACTCAACCACTGCTGACGCCTGGAAGGAAAAAGATGTCAGGGCTATGGGTACGATCCGTCTGCGCTGCTCTCCCGCCGTCGCCTCCTACATAAAGGACAAAAAATCGGCCAAGGAAACTTGGGACCAATTGTCTTCCCTCTATTCATCTATGTCCCTCGGCGCCATTTACAATGAGCTGCGGGGGGCCTTATCAACGAAGATTCCGGCGGATCAGCACCCTGCTCCAGCCTTCGCAAAGATATCCAAACATTTCGACACTCTGGAAGCGGCCAAGGTCAAGATTCCCATGGTTATTCAAAGTCTAATTTGCCTTTATGCGCTCCCCAGCCGCTACGAGAACATTGCGCAGATGCTGGTCCAAGCTACCTCTGCTGACAACATGAGCATAGGTGCAGTACGGGAAGCAGTTACCACTGCTTGGGACCAGTCTCAAGGCAAGAAGCCTGAGAAACTCGGTGCGCACAAGATCTCAGCAGTGAAGCGTAAGCCGGGTGATCCCTCCTTTTCTTCGCAGCAGCAGCAGCGCCCTCAGGGCAGCAGCAGCAATGCGCGAGATGGGAAGAAGCGCCCTTACCGCAGCAAGCGCGCGGGCAAGAAGCGTCAGGGGCAGAACCACGATCATCACCATGCCCATGACGTCTTGATCGCCTCGACGTCTCCCTTCCTCCTCCAACCATCGCTCACGTCCTCGACATCGCACCCACCGGCAGCAAGACTCGGACGGTCAAAGAGCAAGGTCTGTTCCACCCGCCTCCTTCGGCGGATACCAGTCACTACAACAACAAGCGTATCAAGAAAGCCTTCAAGCTCGCACGGGACCTTGATATAAGTCCCACTGAAGAGGACATCAAGGTTTTGGATGCTCTTGTTGGGCAAGTCGACCCGGACCCGGATGTCGACATGGAGGACGCCGACTCTGTCGCCTCCAGCCACGCATCCAAGCGCGCTCGCTTTGAAGGAGTCGCTCGCGCGGATGACGCTGCGGACAGCGACCACGACGACAACCAGTCCATTGACTGGGGTAGTGACAAGGACCAGGGGGAGACTGTCAGTCTCGGCGACGAGGAAGACCTGGACCACACTATCGCGGAGGCTGCTGGCTTCGACCAGAATGCCTTTATCGACGAGCACTATTCGTACGTGCCATCTTCCCCTCTACAGGACTCCACTGACGCGCCATCACAGTTCGGGCAGCATAGTGTAGATCTTAAATTGAGTCCTGTAACTTTGGCCTTAATATATTGCACTCATGCGCAAACTTATGCTGCGTGTGCAAAATGTAAGGGGAAAGATAAGGCACAACAGGGTAACACCTGGATTCTCGACTCGGGGGCCTCTCGACATTTCACTTTTGACATGAGTGATTTCATTGACTTTGAGGAATTTAAGCAACCTGCGACCGCGTCTACCGCGAACGGGTTTGCACGAATACTTGGGTTTGGTACGACGGTCCTGAATTATTATATTAAGGACGTCGGGAACATAACCACCTGGTTATTTCCAGTTTACTATATACCTGACCTGAATATTCACCTCATGTCACTCGGAGTATTGCTCCAGGATAAATTGAAAGTGTCTGGCAATGACCGACACATAAGTCTCTATGAAAAGGGATTGCGCGAACCTTTATTCAGGTTTTTACCGCGGCAGCCCGGCGACACTATCTACAGTGTCAGTACAATTCCTGCACCGGATGCGTACTCTATATTCCCAACGATCTATGTGGTCGATTATGGGATTATGCACCGTCGCATGGGACACCCCTCTAAGGAAGTCCTGCAGCAAGCTAGGGAACACACTAAAGGTTTCCCCACCAATCTGGAGTTTCCTTCGGAAGACCCAGTATGCCCTGGATGCGCAGAAGGCAAAATGCCTTCTAAGGCTTTCCCGCCATCCACTCTACGGGCTAAAGAACCACTTGAGTTAATTCACTCGAATCTTAAGTCTTTTCCCGTAGACTCCTACCATAAGTATCGGTACACAATCGTCTTCTTTGACGATTACACCTCCTATGGATGGGTCATGCATATGCGCTCCAAGGGTGCTGCAATTGCTAAGACTCGTCAATTCCTAGCCTACGTACAAAATCAATATGGCAGGAAAATTAAGGAGTGGATGTCCGATGCAGGGGGAGAGTATAAATCTGATGCATTCATCGAGATGCTCAGAGCAGAGGGCATAAAAATCCGACAAAGCGCACCTTATGCGCACCAACAGAACGGTCGCGCTGAGCGCTTTATTCGGACTATAATGGACAAAGCGCAGTCAATGCGGCTAGAGTCCTGCTCACCTCCATCTTGGTGGGAATTTGCAGTAGACCATGCTGTTCACGTCTACAACCGGACCCCTTTGAAGCGCCATCAATGGCTGACTCCTTATGAGGTCCTGAACAAAGAAGCTCCCGACATCAAACACTTACGTGTCTTTGGATGCGGAGCGTATGTCTACCTGCCTAAGGAAACCAGACCCAATAAGTTATCGCCTAAAGCTGAGCTGATGACTTACATTGGTGTCGCTGATGGTGGCCATGGCTTCAAGTTCATGCACGCCAATAATAGTATAGTCACTCAGCCTACTGCGCTGTTTGACGAAGCTATGTTCCCTAAATGCCCTAATACAAAGCGACGGGCAAGCACTAGGCTGCAAAGTGCGCCTAAACCAGCTGACAGTCAACCAGAAAATTCTGATGATGACTGGATCACTGATGACGATGAGCCAGACTCACGTCCTCCTCCTAAATCCCAAAAGGGGCCAGGCCAGGATCGTGACGACGAACCCGCGCAGCCTGGGGCGCGAGAGCCTGAGAACCCGCCTTCTCCACCTCCGGGGGATCCTGCGCCACAAGATGAGCCGCGGAGACCGGTGAGAGAAAGGAAACCAGTAACTCGCCCGGGTAATATCTACGGTGAATCACAGAATCCCGTAGAAACCTATCGCGAGATTGAGTCAGACAAGAAGTGGAAGGATTTAGTTGGCAAAAAACCCAAGACGTCGCGCATACCTCGCCAGTCCAAGCAGAAGCAACAGGTTCCCAGACCTAGCTCTGCCCCTCCACCTCGCGACCCTCCTGCTCAATCCCCAGGTGCTTCGCATGAGCCAGTCGCTCCTGAAGCCTCTGACCAGCGGTCTGAACATGACGCTGATGAGTTACTTCTGGCACAGCTATGCCGGGAAGGGGGAGTACCATTAATTAATTACCTGCTTCTGAAGGCTATTTCGCCTGAGGCAGATGATCCAGACACGTCCAATGTCAGAGAATGGACGTATCGTGATATTCTTCACCTACCACCAGAAAAGCAGAAGGAATGGAGAGCTGCTTGCCACGAAGAATTGGATGCGCTCCGTCGGCGCAGAGTCTTCGACTTGGTTGACCACCCTAAAGGGCGTAAAGTCATGAAATGTCGCTGGGTATTTGACGTCAAATCAGATGGACGTCGTAAAGCGAGATTAGTCGCTAAAGGCTTCTCGCAGGTTGAAGGTATAGACTTCGACCAAATATTCTCACCAGTTGTGCGCTTGAAGACAGTGCGCCTTATGCTCGCGCTAGCAGCGCTTGAGGATTGGCACATATCTGGACTCGATGTGTGCAATGCCTATCTTTA
>NW_006920410.1:4045416-4049366 GCF_000344685.1 Gloeophyllum trabeum ATCC 11539 | reverse complement strand
CAAGGCAAGGCCGAGAGATTCATCTCGATCAGATCACCTACCTTGATAAAGTGCTGCAGCGTTGTGGCATGCAGAATGCAAAATCTGCACCAACTCCTCTCCCTGCAGGCTATCGACCTGAGCCTCACAATGGCCCGGTCAATCCTACTCTTCGTAGCCGGTTCCAAACTGTGATCGGTTCCTTGCTCTATATTATGCTCGGAACTCGACCGGATATCAGCTATGCAGTTACCAAGTTAGCGCAATTTGCTGCTAATCCATCTCAAGCCCATTTAGACAAAACACTGTATATCTGCCACTATCTAATCGGGACTCGTAATTACACACTAGCTTTTGATGGTGCTAGTGGACTTGGTATTACTGCGTGCACTGATTCGGACTGGGCAACAGACCCCAGTACCAGGAAGTCCCAAACCGGTTACTTCCTTAAATTAGCCAATGGCATATTCAGTTGGCAGTCTAGAGCGCAGAAAACTGTTGCGCTATCCTCCACTGAAGCCGAGTACATGGTGCTCAGTGATTGTAGCCGCCAATGTGTATGGGTTAGACAACTCTTCGATGAGTTAGGCTACCAACTCGGTCCCATTCCTATTTGCGGTGACAACCAAGGATCTATATTCCTTGCATCTAATCCAGTCACCGAGCGAAGGTCTAAACATATTGACATTCGCTACCATTACATCAGGGAAGTCATCGAGCAGAAGAAAGTTGAAGTATTCTACATCGATGGCGAGAATAAGTCCAGCCCACCTTCGCTCCGGCAGTCCAGCCTGCCGTTCCTGGGAGTGATCAGAATCTCTTTATGCAACATGTTCTCTTCCAAAATCAACAGCTTATGAATCAAATTCAGTCTTTCCAGCCCTTCCAGATGCCCTTCACAAATCCTTGGTTTGGTGGTCCCGCTCCCCAGTTTGGTTTTGGTGGCTATCCAGTCCAGCACCCGCTGCATGCCATTCCCGCTAGCAGTGATGTGCCTGAGCTCCCCTGTAAATCGCCCTGGATGAGTTCTGTCATGTTTACAAGGTCTCGGACAGTGATTTTGCTAAGCTGCAGGCTCTCAACTATGTACCCAGCGACTGTGGAGTCGAAACACTACCTCGTGAAGACTGGAGCAGTTCTGGTTTCACGACCTTGTCATGGGACTGGTTCGTCAAGAAGCATCATGCCTTCATCGAGGATGTCTGCAATATGTGCTTTGTCTGACCTTGTCGACATGCTAGTCCTGCCCTCTCTACCGTCGTACTGTCTTGTGCTTGTCTCATTGTCTCCTCCGTTGCAGCTTTCTTTTCTTTGCTTCAGTTCACTCCCTCAATACTGTCAAGCTCTTATTCCATTGCTATTGTACATCCTTTTGTCACTGTAATGTGTAACTAGTTGTCATTCTGTCAAACAATGTAGCCTGCGTGTTGTAGCCATCCTTCAGCATGATTTGGAGTGATACAGGAACATGCATCTAGTAGTGCGAGAATGGGATCTTCAGCAGCACGCATCTCTTGCTCATGGCGACGAATATGAGCTTTCACTTATCGGGACTATTAGCAGTAACAACACAATGTGGCATGGACAAAACTTACGAACCGAAAAGGATTCTTCGATTGGATTCAAGTCCGGAGATTAAGGCGGAAGATAAAGGAGAAGACAACCTAAGAAGAGATCAGCTTGCAGGTGCAAGCAGTAGGGAGAGTTTGCTCACCAGCGGCACAAACAAGATCCCTCAGTGCATCGTTATGGTGAATATGGCAATTATCGATGACCAGGATAGATCTTGTGTCAGGAAAGGGATTCATGAGAGGAAGCTATTTCAAAGACTATGTCAGAGTGATGGTAGGTTGGAGTACAGGACCTACAACTTCTTCAGCTATAAAATCAAAGAACTGATATGAGTCGAATGAACCTGGCACAACTGAGGCCGCAATACAGCCTCCCTTCATAAGAGCAGCAACAAGCGAATACCGATCACCTCGAACAAAGACATCCAATAACTCTGCAAGGTCACCTGCCCGAGCATAGCCATAACATCAGCAAAACATTATTATCCTATGTCAACCTCTGTAGCTGACATAGCAGGGGTTGGCAAGTAGCATACCCCCGGATATGTGGGTCATGAAAGGCAACCCCAGGTTTATGTTGGTGTATGTTGGCTCAGAGGCCGGTAGGCCTGTAGTTTACATTGGCTATGTAGGCAGCTGTAGGTCCCAATAGGCAAATGGTATTGCAACACATGATTCTTCTCTGCTGCAGCAAGAGTTTCACACATATAAGCATGGAAGCATGTACTGTACTGAATATAAGTAATCAATACAATGCATTCTAGTCTCTAAGATACACAAGATTGTAACTATCTCATAAACTGATCTAAATCTCACTGCAGAATGCCGCCATCAGTCAGTTATCTGTAGAACTCGATGCTGTGGCCAGCTCTTACCTGTGACACACTGTGCTTCCCACCTCCAGAATAACTAACCACAATATAACCATAATTATGACTTACCACTAACACCCATCAACACCGTGCAAAGCCCCATGCTAAAGGTTCACTCGAGCCCTGGTTTTGAGCGTTGAGGTTGGGTGAGGCGACAGATGCCTTTTATCCTTGACGGGGGTTAGGTTTGTTCCATTCTATGACGTCATCTCGGCCGAGCTGCGTCGGGTCAATGAGCGACGTCGAACATCCCTCTTGCAGCAGCTTGCTGTGCTCGCTTTGCAGCACTTGCTTTGGAAGTCACTTATGCCTTCCTGGCACTCACAATGAGTTGCCTGTCAATGCTCCCAGCGCCGACCTTCAGCTCGTGATCTCATGAGCAAATGAACTGTGACTCCACTTTCGGGATGTACTGCCACATCTTGGATACATCAAATATTACGTCCCTTCAAGTGCTTGAGACTCGAAAGATGGCTTGGGAGTGGAGGTATGTGATCTCTGCATATTCAGGTACTACATTCATATTGCTGCTCCGACTGCTCCCATCTCACTAACATGGTCTCAAGTCATAAACAGCAGGTAGTGAAATGCACAGGTTCGGGTAACCCATCTGGGCCATGGGTAGGGGCACTGGCGGGTATGGGCACGGGTCGCGTTGGTGCTCGTGACCCACCGGGTCTCGAAAATGCGTCATCAAACATGCTTTCGAGCCGGTACCTGTGTACCCGTACCCAACCTGCCGACGCAGGTTTGCCTCGGAACACCTGTGGGTGTATGTGTGCGTCAGCAGGTCTCATATGAAAAAGTGAGCTTTGTGAGGTGCGTGTACCCACAAATCGAGCTTATATTACAGTCACTCGTTCTTATCTTCCACATTCGTGGCTGTAGTGAACTGCATGGGTATGGGTAACCCACGCGGGTATGGGTACGGGCTGCATTTGGTTGTACCTGTGACCTGGCGGGTCTCGAAAACGTGTTGTTCGATACGCTTTCGAAACCGAGACCCGCGGGTGCCTGCATGACCGTACCCGACCCATTGATGCGGGTTTCATCGCGGGTGCTATACAATACGGGGACACGTTTGGACACCCACGGGTGTACCCGTGCAGTTCCCTACCAGTGCCAGTGGCAGTGTTGTCTTCATTTGACCCACAGTCCTTCACTCCACTCTCGGTGGTTTCATTTCGGTGGTGCTAGATGTGGGATATCTGATCGAAAGGCTTGTGTGTAGCATTTAGCACATGGAGGCTGAACATCATTGTCAGCTTCCTGGTCTTAAGAGTTGATGAAGAGTTATGGAGGCAGCAGCACGCACAGTGCGCCCTACACAACTCACCTGTATTGGTTGGATGCTGTAGGTACTGGTAAAGCTCGTATAAACGACCCTTGTCATTAGGCAGCAGAGCTGCAGGGTTTATATACACTGTGGCCCATAGGCTGACTAAGCTATGTGGAATATCTATAATCCTACTGAGCTCCACCTATGATGTCACTGACCCACATGAGCTCCGTGCCCTTGTACAATAAT
>NW_006920410.1:4030644-4039837 GCF_000344685.1 Gloeophyllum trabeum ATCC 11539 | reverse complement strand
GGACCAGGTAGGCCAGTTCGAGCCGTCGAGGACGGGGACAACGGCGATCAGATTGTTCGACATTGTTGCGGAGCGGTTGAGAGATCTGAAATCTGTATTGAGATCTCATCAGTATCAGCGAAGCTATGCAGCCCGATAAGGGCGCACTGCTCCATGCTGTTGGCTCCATTAGGGAGTTACCCCAGGATCGATCATCAAGCCTGATGGCTGCTGATAACAGCGCCTACGGCGATGATCACGCATCAAGCCACACTGCAGCCTGTGAGGGCGCATAGGGCGATGCACAGGTGAGCGAGGCGCAACGCGCTGCAGCGAGTTACCGCGCAGACGCAAGCTGCCTAGTTGGGCTCATAACCTGATGAAGAGTTATGGAGGCAGCAGCACGCACAGTGCGCCCTACACAACTCACCTGTATTGGTTGGATGCTGTAGCTACTGGTAAAGCTCGTATAAACGACCCTTGTCATTAGGCAGCAGAGCTGCAGGGTTTATATACACTGTGGCCCATAGGCTGACTAAGCTATGTGGAATATCTATAATCCTACTGAGCTCCACCTATGATGTCACTGACCCACATGAGCTCCGTGCCCTTGTACAATAATGGAATATACCAGAATGTTCCAGAGGGTTCCGGTATGTTCTGGTACGTTGTAGAACCTGGCAGCTAAGTCAGCGCCTAGTTCAACAAGAGTTGCTGCTGATAGCATGTTATTCAGTTCCAGTGTTGGATGTGGTCTGCTTTTGAGTTTGCAAAGAGATTATGATGTTTGCAAATTCAGTGGTCTGGTGCAGTCCGATATATACTCTGTAGCTGAGTAGGGACAGACATAGTATACATTGTCACCCTTGGAAGTAATATCACTGACATTGACATATGTAGAACCACAGCTACCTACAAGGTCAACAGCACCTACATGGTCTCGCTTGATATCTACTGTGCCTATTGCGGACTACATAACTGTGCATACTGTATGTCTATGTATGTAAGCGACGTAACGCATAACGCAGCCTCCGTTGCGTTACCCGGAGCGCACTTGGTAACGCGTAACGCAGAGGTTGTTGTCTTCTCCCGGGAAGTGTAACGCTCGTCAAAAGATTCGATTTTTGGTGGGATTTAGCTACGAATATTATTCCGTCAATATATCTCAGCAGTTAAAAATCAAGTATTATATTGTAGAGTGCTTCTTTGCATCCCTAATATGGAAGGATCATATGTAGAAGCGCATGGGTACTGGTCGGGTTGCGGTTGCTAATTTTACCAATGTAACGTGTAACGCCGGCTTTGTTACTTCGAGGGGTGCCATTTCAAAGTGTAACGCTGTGCGCCCGGTTGCTTACATACATAGACATACAGTAATCTATGTCAAAATTATTTTTTCCTGATGAACGCCAGGCTTCCCCGTGGTCATTCTTGCTTGTCTCATCGACGAACACAAACTGTTCTCCCGTCCCGTCAGACTGCTGTTGAATCATCTCCTTCCACTCTGCCGTGCGCTTGTAATCTCGCTCACTTGCAATCTTCTGCAGGAGTTTCCGCGTGAGACCAGCCATATGCAGGTTCTGAGACAAAGCACTTGTCGAAATGACAATATCATGGTGAATGACTAGCCACCACTTCAGCTCGTCAAGGTGGGTGTCAGGATTGTGTATAAAGATAGCCTCCGAATCAGCTAGGACTGCACGGGTGATGATACGGGTGCAACCACAAAGTGGAGATGGTGGTTTTGCGACAACACCAAATGTTTGGAAGATGGCCCGCCAGTGATAGAGACTAGCCTGAGAGATGAGCAGAGCATCACAGATATCCTCTCTATCCCATCCAGCATCCCAGAGTCGAAGGGCACACTCTTTGAGGTCAGAGCTAATATGACGATTAACCATACTACAGCCAGAGATGAAGCGACACTGCAAAACCAAGGCGAAATGGTGCATCTGAGAACTGCCGGAAACGGAAATTACCTAAATTGGACGACACACGGAAAATCCTGGGTTCTCATTATATTCTGGCATGGCTGTAAGTTTCACCACAACAAATGCCTTGGAACGTCTCGATGGTGGATTCATCAGATACACCAGCTGGTATGATGAAGAGTTATGGAGGCAGCAGCATGCACAGTGCGCCCTACACAACTCACCTGTATTGGTTGGATGCTGTAGCTACTGGTAAAGCTCGTATGAACGACCCTTGTCATTAGGCAGCAGAGCTGCAGGGTTTATATACACAGTGGCCCATCGGCTGACTAAGCTACGTGGAATATCTATAATCCTACTGAGCTCCACCTATGATGTCACTGACCCACATGAGCTTTATGCCTTGTACAATAATGGAATATACCAGAATGTTCCAGAGGGTTCCGGTACGTTCTGGTACGTTGTAGAACCTGGCAGCTAAGTCAGCGCCTAGTTCAACAACATCAAGGCCAGCCTGGTTCAAATATAAGTGTCACTCATCGAGAAACACCACTACGTACCATTTGCTCCCGAATCGACATTGTCTGCGGCGGGTTCAATATCTCATCATAGTCCACCTCAGGAACTTGATTCTCCGTCCCTGTATACCAGCCCACAGGCTGTGTAGCCAACTAGTGCAAGCTTCCAGTCATACCAAGAATACAGCTTACCACAGCATCCAGTGATTTCGTCGGCGGTGGCATCCAAACCTCAATCACACGGTCCTTGATCCTCTCACCAATCGACATCACCATGGCTTGTAGCCATTCTCATCCATCAATGCCATCTTCGGCAAGTTTGCAGGCTTGGTGTACCACCATAACATGTCAGCTCATACAAGATAGGGCAACGTACATCCAACAGCTGTTGCGATTGCCTGGAGAAACTCGTTGTATGCTGTATTGACTCCAAAGAAGAACGGCCCGTGTAGGATAACCTTTGGCAGTGCATTGGCTACCTTCCCACGAGCAGGGACCTTCAGAGTCAAGGAGAGCAGAATAGTTACCAGAACGTAGGCAGAAATGTCTGATGCGTCAGAGTCAGGGGTGGGAGCTTCTGTTCGAGATTTCTTCCGGGGGCGTGCAGTCTTTGGATCATCGTGTTCAGAGTCCAAGTTGTCGGACTCGCGCAGTACATTGGCACTTGTGCTGGCAGCTTTCTGTGCCACCTTTTCGGCTGCCTTTTCTTGCCGGCATGCTTTAGCTTTGGCATTTCTCTCCTTCTTCTTCATCATCTCTGGGCTCATCACCGACCACTGTTGTAAGACTGGGTGACGATTAGCATAAGTACCACTTACTACTGTAGGTATACCTTCCGGCGATATTTGAGGGATTATATCTTTGCAAATGACTTGATCAAACGGACGGTTGTCATTCGGGTCTTCTTGCTCGTATGCTGACATTGTAGCTCAAGAAGGTATTTCAACGAGAGGTAACAATGCAGTGGAGGAGGCAGAAACACATCGCTCGCAGGTCATTGACGCAAGCTTATGCTTGCCGGAAATGGAAATAACCTAAATCGGACGACGTGCAGAAAATCCTGGGTTCTCATTATATTTTTATCCTGCTGTAACCAGCCAAAAGCTCATCTTCCGTGAGGATTCTAAGTTACTGGGAACGGACAGACAGTGTCTGGACAGGTGAGGGGAAACACCAGACTCGGAGCTCGGTAAACGGACTGTAAGTACACGGACAGTCGGCGGAGAGTCCGTTTCGGTGGCTCCCACGGTGGGTCCCGACGAGTTCTTTGAGTTCGACCTCTCACTTCGGGAGTTACACTAGTACTCTTTTGGGCCTAGCAAAAGATTGTATGGTAGGGATATATGAAAGATTGGCTTTTGTAAATGACTTTGGGGCTCACAAAAGATAATCTTTAATGAGAATTTCGAAGCTTGTAATATATTTTCAGCAGTATTATCTTTGTTGATACATTATAATTAAATCTTTTAGATTCGCTTCTGACACTGGAGGATTTGTAAACTTTAGGGGTGGGCAGAAGGTTGTATGAAAGAGAATTCCCAGCCACTGATCAGAGCCTGTGGAATTCTCTTTCATACAACCTTCTGCCCACCCCTAAAGTTTACAAATCCTCCAGTGTCAGAAGCGAATCTAAAAGATTTAATTATAATGTATCAGATAATACTGCTGAAAATATATTACAAGCTTCGAAATTCTCATTAAAGATTATCTTTTGTGAGCCCCAAAGTCATCTACAAAAGCCAATCTTTCATATATCCCTACCATACAATCTTTTGCTAGGCCCAAAAGAGTGTAACTCCCAAAGTGTCTGTGAGCGACGAATTTGGTGGTTGGTCCACTCTTGGATTGCTGCACAACAATCGAACACAAACAATCAATTTTTGAGCACCCCTAGTGGTGACCGCACTGACCAGCAGCGTACACAAGGATCAATGCATCCATGCCACATCCATACAATTGTGGGACTTATACCCTGTATGTCTGGTAGTCTAGCGGTTTGCGCACGTTATGGTGATGTGAGCTGCCGTGGTTTGCTTCGATTACTGGTGTTGCATGGACTATTATTTACACACAGGTGCCCAGGTGCTACAATGAGTACTCTATATAGCCACTAAGCACCTTGCAGCTGCTGCTCTGCAGTGGCACTGTGCAAGTTGTGTGCCACTCACACAAGTACATTCAGGATGGGCTCAGGCCTTGCAGCCCTCATTACTCTGCTTGGGTGTCATCCTGAGTTGTATCACCGGCTTGATGTTGAGAGCATTCAGCGCTTCATCCACCTTGTCAAACTATGCCGTGGTGCAATTCAACTAGGACAAAAGCAAATAGATACTCCCCCATCAGTCCTGCCTGGCCTTGTCCACAGATTCCATTTTGTGTGTGACACTTAGTCACTGCTACTTTTGAACAAGAGATTAGATAAGCTTAAAAACACCCCAATTTCTTATTGCTCTGGTGGAAGTGCTCCTTTCGGTGAGGGGATCAATTCCACCAGATGGATTTGCAATAGCATCAAAACTGAAGGAGATTTAAGATAGGTGTCATGCAAAAGGGCTTACTTGTGACAGGGTGTGACACATCACATGCCCCTGCCAAATCCCTTGTGCGCAATGCATGGCGGAGTGCTGAAAAATGATGGTGTTTCTGCATCTCCTCATCAGGTTCAACCTCAAAAAATAAACCACTTCCGACAAAAAACATAAACACCTTTAAAATTGTTTTGTCAGAAGCAAAATGTTTTATTTCAAGCTCATCACAGAGGAGATGCAAAATGTGACAGCCTGGAGGCCGTTTGCCAGCCAAATGGGTCACATGATAGTAAGCCCTTTTGCACGACGTCTATCTTACATTTCAGCAGCACAGATTTGGCCAGATGACACCATATATCCATATATGGTATATATGACGTAATATAATTTAATTCTAATAATAATTACTGGTCAAACTGTTGAACTGTGTGCTTGGGTATGTGACAGTGCGAGGTGTACTTTTTCGAGCTGAACTGCTTTGCCTTCATTTGCACATCCTTTGCTGTTAATCCCTCCCAATACACATCCATCCATTGATGCATGTGGTGTTCCCATTTCCATATTGTTTGAAGCTGTACTGATGTGAGTGCCTTGTGGAGTTTCTCCTTGAGCATGTTGAAAGTATAATTGTAATGCTCTTGGAGATACTTCTTCACTGCCCCCCAGAAGAACTCAATAGAATTCAATTCACAATGAAATTTTGGGAGGAAAATGCAGACATGCCCAGAGGCCTCAATGACCTCCTGCACAAGGGAACTCTGTGCTTTAAAGTCTGGCTGAAGCTCAATAATACGGGTGGCACAGCAAGCAGTCCTCTCACAGTTACAGCCATCGTGGCATTTCAGCAATGTACCTTCAGTCCAGAGGCCGCACTCAAGTAAGACCTGCTTCATGCCTTTTGCCAGACCCAGAAATTCTGGGTGATCCGCAGGGAACACCATTGCCTGAGTGATTATGTGTCCATCACACTTGAACCAGCTGTCCCGCATGAGTGCCTGCTTCCCACCAGGTCTGAGATTCATTCATGACACCAGAAGGACATCCTTTGCATATGCCGAATGTCCTTGAGAATTGTTGACCATAATGAGTGCTTGATATCCCAGTCCATGCACCTTCTCAAATGCCAGGATGATGTTCTTCATGAGTTGCTTGATGAAAAGCTTGCTGGTCCAGTATCCATCATAATTCTTGGCATACTCCAGAGTCTAGCCAGCATCTTACAGCTAACCAACAGTGGAACAAATCACTTCGCTGTGATGCATGCTGTGTCCCTGGCTCTTTTTCTTCAGAGCATGTTCACCATCCAGAACCTACCTGCGTGTGAGCCCGTTGATATGCACAGACACACAACAATCACCAAGGACCAAAAGAAATAAACCTAAACCCCGTGATATGGGTGAAGGCAGTCCGAGACAACTGAGGGGTATTTTAATAGTTCGAGGGGGAAAGGAGGAGTAAGACGCCGTAGGGTAGTCCGTAGGAAGACCTAGAAAAATAAAACAAAAAACCCTTGACGCCTGAAACAAACACTAAGGGACACTCCGGAGTATTTATCTCCGGAAAGTCGCAAACAAAGTCGCAAACCATGGAACCGAGTGTAGGTTCGGGCCCACGGAAGTAAGAAACGCTAGAAAGACTTGTTTAATTTTATTTCGCTATGTGAGGCTCACCGGAGCTAATTGAATCGATGGCGGAGATAAATCACTCGACGAGTCAGGCCTATTGGCAAAGCTAGGATCGGTTATAATTCGCTAAGTTCGATGCTTTCGAACTTCTCAGGTCGCTGAGATCGTAACGCTAATTCTCTGAGATGGTGAAGTCGAAACTTGTTTTTCTGTACGCTACTTTGTACAATTTATACTACAGGAATGGCTTTGCGGACCGTCCGGAGATAAATAACAAATAACCGCCACTACCCACAGGATTTCTCAGCACTTGCCGCCGCTATACCATGCACCATACGACTCCCTTGCACTCCCACTTGCTCGTCCCAACCCCTAGAGGTCGCCTTGACGCTCTGCCACCTGATCCAAGCGGTCCCATCACTCCGTGCGATGCGCCGGTCACGTGCTAATTACCTCCGGCCGCTTGCTGACTGATGCTGACCTCATGGTGACTCATATGTGTCCGCACCTTCGCTATCTTGACGGAAATGAGGGGGCGTGAGTGCTGGAGGGTGGGCATGAGGACGATGCCCCTCGATAGAAGTGCCCGCGGGCCCCGGAGCTAATTCATCTAAACGTTGCATTGGTTAAGTTGCTCCGGAGCTCCTGTTCGCGGAGATAAATCGTGGAATGGGTCCATGTACGCCTCAAGGATGTTAGGAAGTCCGGAGATAAAACAGAGCAAGTCTTTAGAGCCCATAGAAGCCTAGAGGCGTGTGAGCGCTGTATCGAATAAGCTCCGGAGGGCTTGTACGATGCGCTGAGTCCGCGTTTTCGGGGGTCAGACGATCCTGAGGCTTATCACCGTCACCACCTGAGCAGTCATCTCATCATGTGGCAGGAGAACCAGCTGACGTTCAACATAATCATCCACAGCCTTGATGAGTTGTTTGTCAACATCCCCCACAACATACTTGACCAAATGCCTGTGGAACTCAGCCATCGCTAGCAAGAATTCATGTTGTCTGGACGCTTGTGCCCATCATAATACAGTGACTTCTTGTGTTCTGGATACCTGAAACCTATTATTAGACCCTCCAGGCTATTCCCGAGGCACCAGATCTAGCCCAAATCCCGGTCTTCTTGCTGGGATGCCGGGGCAGGCCATTCAAGCTCAGCCCGGCTCATGGCAGGCAGCCTGCCGCCTGAAATCCCATTACATTAGGCCTGGACAATTGTCCTGAAACATTGTAAAGGAGCGCACGAGTGTTGTCCAGGTTTAATGTAATACTACTACAGCATCAGGTGAGGAAGGATGGGATGAAGTGATCAACTGGTTTACGTACCTTAGCCCAAACGTTCTGATGCTCTTGAAGCAAATCTACCTCCTTGAAGCTATCCGGCATGCCACTGAGGTTGACCAGCCAATTCATGAGAAATGTGTGCCTATTTAGCAGTTTAGCCCGCCAGAATGTACTAGGTCGATGCTGGGGCTTACCGGAGTTTGGGATCCATTTGCTTCAGATGTGTTATGATGTGGAACAAAGCATCTGCATATTTAGGCATGGAAGCGTGAGATTAAGAATAAGTTCTTGAGTCAGTTGGTATGGTGCCAACTTCTTGGCTTTCCAACCACCAAAGACCAAGGGAAAATAACCTAACACACACAGTGGTATGGGTGGAGGTGGTCTGAGACGACTGAAGAGTATAAAGTAGTTCAAGGGGGAAAGGAGGAGTAAGATGACGTAGGGGAGTCCATAGGAAGACCTAGAATAATAAGCCAAAACCTTGAGGCCTAAAACAAACACTGCAACAATGCCCCAGAGTATTAATCTCCGAAGATTGCTGACAATCAAGCCAGTAAAGCAGAGGACATTGCTGTGCATGAAGGAGGAGAGAGAGTGCCACACCCAATGGAGGTTGGTGGGGGAGAGTGGAACTTGGTAAGGGAAGGGAGCAAAGGAGTGAAGGGGATGACCAACAAAGGAGCTGGTTTCAAAGTCCAACTGAACATGCACGTGATGTCTGACATGACAAAACTAGTCACGTGACTGGTCACCTTTAGTGTTGACCGCAGCCAAAGAGTGGGGAGGTGCGATTCCCGGTTCTGGTGCGAGTTGATTTGTCAGCAGATTGTGGCTGAAAGGTGGTCGCAAGTATCCCCTCATATTCTTGTGCATTCCTCTGCTCCATTCTCACCTTATGCATGCATGAGCAATGTATATCACTATTGTAAACCAGCAAGAAAGGTATTCTACCATTATAGTAGATAGAAACATGTCTGTCTCTTCTTATTCCTGAGCTGTCCACCATTGGGATGAAATGATGGTCGATTTGACTAAGGTCGGCACAAGAGTGCTTAGGGAAGTTATGTATTGTTCTTTAGAAACATTTGGAACATATCCGTTGATATGCACTGACACACAACAATCACCAAGGACCCAAAGAAATAAACCTAAACCCCGTGATATGGGTGAAGGCGGTCCGAGACAACTGAAGGGTATTTAATAGTTCGAGGGGGAAAGGAGGAGTAAGACGCCGTAGGGTAGTCCGTAGGAAGACCTAGAAAATAAAACAAAACCTTAGATGCCTGAAACAAACACTAATGGACGCTCCGGAGTATTTATCTCCGG
>NW_006920410.1:4006104-4030439 GCF_000344685.1 Gloeophyllum trabeum ATCC 11539 | reverse complement strand
TTGACCGCAGCCAAAGAGTGGGGAGGTGCGATTCCCGGTTCTGGTGCGAGTTGATTTGTCAGCAGATTGTGGCTGAAAGGTGGTCGCAAGTATCCCCTCATATTCTTGTGCATTCCTCTGCTCCATTCTCACCTTATGCATGCATGAGCAATGTATATCACTATTGTAAACCAGCAAGAAAGGTATTCTACCATTATAGTAGATAGAAACATGTCTGTCTCTTCTTATTCCTGAGCTGTCCACCATTGGGATGAAATGATGGTCGATTTGACTAAGGTCGGCACAAGAGTGCTTAGGGAAGTTATGTATTGTTCTTTAGAAACATTTGGAACATATCCGTTGATATGCACTGACACACAACAATCACCAAGGACCCAAAGAAATAAACCTAAACCCCGTGATATGGGTGAAGGCGGTCCGAGACAACTGAAGGGTATTTAATAGTTCGAGGGGGAAAGGAGGAGTAAGACGCCGTAGGGTAGTCCGTAGGAAGACCTAGAAAAATAAAACAAAACCTTGACGCCTGAAACAAACACTAATGGACGCTCCGGAGTATTTATCTCCGGAAGGTCGCAAACAAAGTCGCAAACCATGGAACCGAGTGTAGGTTCGGGCCCACGGGAGTAGAAATTGCTAGAGAAACTTGGTTAATTTTATTTCGCTATGTGAGGCTCACCGGAGCTAATTGAATCGATGGCGGAGATAAATCACTCGACGAGTCAGGCCTATTGGCAAAGCTAGGATCGGTTATAATTCGCTAAGTTCGACGCTTTCGAACTTCTCAGGTCGCTGAGATCGTAACGCTAATTCTCTGAGATGGTGAAGTCGAAACTTGTTTTTCTGTATGCTACTTTGTACAATTTATACTACAGGAATGGCTTTGCGACCGTTCGGAGATAAATAACAAATTAACACCGCTACCCACAGGATTGCTCAGCACTTTCCTCCGCTATACCATACATCATACGACTCTCTTGCACTCCCACTTGCTCTTTCCAGCCCCTATAGGTCGCCTCGACGCTTCGCCACCTGACCCAAGCGGTCCCATCACTCCGTGCGACACGCCGGTCACGTGTTAATTACCTCCGGCCGTTTGCTGACTGATGCTGACCTTATGGTGACTCATATGCGTCCGCACCTTCGGTATCTTGACGGAAACGAGGGGGAGTGAGTGCTGGAGGGTGGGCATGAGGAAGACGCCCCTCGATAGAAGTGTCCGCGGGTCCCGGAGCTAATGCAGCTAGAAGTCGCATTGGTTAAGTCACTCCGGAGCTTCAGTGCGCGGAGATAAATCGTGGAATGGGTCTGAGTACGCCTCGAGGATGTTGGGAAGTCCGGAGCTAAATAGACAAAGTCTTTTTAGAGCCCATAGAAGCCTAGAGGCGTGCGAGCACTGTGTCGAATAAGCTCCGGGGCGCTTGTATGATGTGCTGAATCCGCGTTTTCGGGGGTCAGACGATCCTGAGGCTTATCACCGTGTGCACACAAGTGGGTGCATTCCCTATCCTCGATACAAATGAGACTTAATTTCCAGGAAACACAGTCTGTGTAAATAATGGACAAAGCAAGTACTGGATCACAGCTGTAAAAGGCTGAATATATATCTCATGTACTATGTTGAGTTTACAGTTCTAACACAGGGGAAGGGACCTGCTTCTGCTGCAGCAGGAGAGCCTGGACAGTGACCAGAATATTTGGTGTGACACTTTTTGCGATGGTGTCACAGCTTGTCACGTCCATGAGGCATTCGGACACATCGTGGATTGCTCTTTACTGCCAGAAAACCTACAGCATGCTATGTTCACATTCATGCATCACTTGATTCATAAAAGTTAATCTATATCAACGAGCAGATGCAACATTGGTTGTACGTACTTGCGGTCTTGTTACCTCTATCTAATGAACTTGATATTGAGGAAATCGGAAATTCAGAACCAACATTGCATTTTCTGTATCATGACATCCCTGCTGGTACATTTTATATGTGTGATTTTGACATGCAGAAGGCTCTATGAAGGCGGGGGATTTGTGATCACTTTCTTGCAGAGTCCAAACAGATGCTGACAACTCGCTGCATGACCCGGAATTGCACCTCCTCACAAAGAGCTGATAACATCCATGGAATTCTCTGGTATCCTTTAGATAAGGGTAATCGAGATCCAGCACATAATTGCTTGAGAAACAGGTTGAATGAGAGTATCACATCAAATTCTCAGAGGATTCACAATTCTCTGCATATGCATGACGTACCTTGACCTTTTCACTGGATTGTCACAAAATCTGGTTTGGCCGTGTATGTTTTCCTGTAATGTGTTTAATTCTGTGCTTTTTATTATACTATGTATTGTTGATGATATGGTGGCAAGGCAAAAATGTACACTGGATGGAAAACTATCACAGATTAACACAAATGATTATCACTTCAGGAGTTTCACTCTTTTGGGCCTAGCAAAAGATTGTACAGTAGGGATAAATGAAATATTGGCTTTTGTAAATGATTCTGGTGCTCACAAAAGATAATCTTTATTGAGAATTTCGAAGCTTGTAATATATATTTTCAGTAGTATTATCTTTGTTGATATATCATAATTAAATCTTTTATATTCCCTGTGGGATATGTAATCTTTAGGGCTGGGTGAAAGGATAATTCTAATTAACAACCCCCCTGGAAGCAACCCCGGGTTGTTTGCTTACAAACTTGGGAAGTATTCAGCGCTGCGTGGCACGCCTGGTCCGATTCCTCGTAAGGTAAACGAGTGGCAAGGGTTCTACAAGTAGGTAAATAGTCTTTCTAGCCTCCCGGGCGCTGCGTGCTGCTGCGCGGCATCAAGAATACTCCTAGTTATTATATGTTGATCTCAGTGATACTAAATCATATAAGTTCGTAACTCTCAAACATAACTGTGTGTGGCTAGAACCTTCAATCATCCTATACTCGGTGTCAAGTACAGTTATTTCAATACACAATACACTATTTACTTCAGTACTACACTCGGGTAGCATTACTATAGAGTCACTGAGTCAGTGCACATGCATACTGTAGCTGAGATGCACGTCGACAGGCTGAGGCCTCAATGCTGCCAGTACTATGCCTCGTGTGTAACTTACACGGCCAGCCGGAATTCTGACAGAAAGCTGCAAACGGGTCAAGCAGGGAATTCTGCAACTCTGCTGTTGACAAATTTTCAGTAGTCATGTAAAAATATTTCACCTTGGTGGTTTTGAAGAATATTTCAACACTCCTGGTCAAATATTTGCACGATCGGTTCCCCCTCTCAAATTCTTATGCAGTATGGTTCACCCGGGCCACTGCACCAAGTTATGACTGAGTATGTTCCCTTACTGAGGACTGCCATTCCTTAGGTGTACCTCCATAGACATCTGACTAGACTGCTTAGATTGGGTGAGTGCATCCTTGCCGCTCCAATCTCTTTGTTCACTTACATATATTGGCTGTTAGGGAATGTTTGCAAGGACAGATAGGTATCCTGTGTCTGGAGTATTGTGGGCCATACATATATCTAGAAACTTCAGGGTGTATGCAGCATTAGATAGAACAATAAAATCCTTGCATTATTGCATAGTATGATATATAATACAGTATCTACCAAGGGACCGGGAGGAACCGGAATGTGAGCCCGAGGATGGCTGAACCACGGATGACGTGGTAGTCACGAGTAGATCACGTGCATTTGCTCATAACAATTTCTGACTTTCCCCAATCAAATCTTTGCACAAGAAGTCATTTTGTCGCTTTTTTAGAACAAAAAAATGTCACAAATTCTGACTAGTGTGATTTGACGTTTTGACTTCAAGGGGCATTCAAATATTTTCAACCAAAGCGTCCGGGTGTGTACCAATCTTGTGCCGTAGGCAGCAGGGTACTTGCCATCGGCGCAATTCCACACACAGCCGGGGGATGCCTGACAGTGCCGTTGGCCCGAGATCTTGAAAGGATCATGCCGTGCAGAGACCACACTACATATCTGGAATTAGTCCCTATTCACAAACGGTAATTATTGACATGAGAGGTAATAGCTCCTATTTGCTGATGGTAGTAAGATTTGGATCGGTGGACCTTCCATTTAAGGAGGGTGCTCCCGTTACAGTTAAGGTAAACTGGGCTATAAGGGGTATACCCCCTGTTCAACGCTGGCAATTTTCGATCACCAGAGAGCCCTATACAATGACTGAACAGTAAACCGATTCTAGAGGAATCGGAATCATCAACCCCCCCAGAACTGATTTAATGTAGATAATATGTTTTTGTCACTTCTGTCACTGCCCTATCAGTAGATGAGTTCCTAGTACTGGTACCTCACATGTATTCAGCTGGTAATGCAATTGTAGACGTGCTACAGCTGTTTGCAAACCGATAGAGCCAGTTGAGTATTTTTGTGCATGGGGCGCCACTCCAAGTCTAACCAAAGCCGGTAAACGGTGCACCACTACACACCAACAGGTAGGGCGCTAAAGGGCAGTTGACCGCCTTCCGACCGCTCTCGCAGCCTCTCTGTGCCGTTTCCGGTGATTTTGTGGTTGTTTGTCCTCGGAGCGGCCTGTGTGAACAAAAATTTGGACTGGCTCTATCATTTTGCAAACAGCTGTAAAATAACTAGAATCAGTGCCAGCCACTACCAGCTGTAGGACAATTTGCTGATGCTCGCAACGGTACAGAGGCATTGAGAAATGCTTACCAACTGGGCTGGGACACTTTTTAAGTCCAAATATCACCATTTTAGGTGAAAACTCTGACCCATCTGCGAGAACCACAAACCCATATACCCGGTGCTGCGGGTCGTGGTATGGCGTAGTGTGGACGGTCCAAGCACCTTACCCGCACCCGAGCAACCCCCAGTGATATGCACAGACAACAATCACCAAGGACCAAAAGAAAACAAATAAACCTAACACCAGTGGTATGGGTGGAGGCGGTCCGAGACAACTGAGGGGTATTTTAATAGTTCAAGGGGGAAGGAGGAGTAAGATGATGTAGGGTAGTCCGTAGGAAGACCTAGAAAAATAAAACAAACACTTTGACGCCTGAAACAAACGCTAGTTGACGCTCCGGAGTATTTATCTCCGAAAAGTCACAATCAAAGTTGCAAGCAACGACGCCTGTTGTAGCTGGAGGACAACCAGGGTTGCTGGATAATGGCATGGGTTGCTGAGGGGTTGTTGCTCCCAGGGGGGTTGTTGATCAGAAATATCCTTCCCCGAGTGGCAACTACTATCATTTGGGTAGTCTTGCAAATTTGGCAAAACTACTGCAGCCCCTAGAGAGAGTTCTATACCAAATAAAAAAATTCAAGGACTTTTTAGGCATGTAGATATAGACTGGTAGATACCCTCTGTCAATTTGATTTAGGGAAATATCGAGTGGTCATGGAGAGGGAGGAAGAGGAGGGTGTTTGGAACCGCCTACAGACCGTGTGAAACCTAGATCTGGTACCCATTCCATGGTTTGTTGCCGGGACTTCATTTGGACTATACTGGTGTACCATACATTGAGCTACTCAAGCAGCCCGATTGTGAAGAGATGGAGGATGTAGCTATAGCGATGCTGTTTTGCAAAACTTCGAGAGGCGGATCGTGACAAAAACGTGATGGATCTCGCGGGAATGTCACGCGTGACAAACTTTTGCAAAACCCCCTGCACACCCCGGCATCTGTCCAGTATCCTCTACACCACGTATTAAAATACAGAAAAATCACCATTGGGTACATAGAAGGGTTCTACACAATGCCATGAAAAAATCGGACGCAAGAGTCAGCGAACTGAGCGCAACACGTCGATTTACAGAGAGTTTTGCAAAACTACCCACATGATAGTATGCTTAGTCAAAGTCCAACAACCTTGAACTCGAAGTGATACCACATCCGAGCCACGATCAACGGGCGTCAACTTGGAGTCGCGAATTAATATTGTTGCGTCTACGACTGTGCGAAGGCCAACGGACGCGACAAAACTGGTGTTATTCTTCTCTTGAGGCCCAGTGGGGCCTGAGTTGCGTCTCACTTCTCAATCACTGCTGGCCAAATGAGGCTTCCTCCCGCAACTACTTCGCTATCCAAAGTAAGCACACATTTTCGTTGGATTCTCTTCCCCCCGGTCGAGAGTGTTTACATGAAATCTCATATGTCCAGTGCTACTCTAGTTCGAGGTACCTGAAAACTTTCTCTACGAGAAGGGGTTCTTCAATGAATCAGCTGGCATCCATACTCTCTGAAACTGCTTCAGGCTGGCGCCCAAGTCAGTCGCAGACCGCGCAATGCTTCCCGCGCATTCTCAGCGTCTACAATATGTGCCCTTGGAATGCAGCTCCAGGAATGCGGAAGTGCAGCAGCCTCCATGGAGAAGCACCAAAAGGAGATCCGGTCATCAATCATAGGACATTGGATCCGAGTCGCCTCTCGGACCACGATTTCGTCTATCTGAGCGAGAAGCCTTACCTCTACCTAGGGACTTGGGCGATACCTCATGCAAAAGCTCCCTGGAAGGATCATCTTGACTACGCGCAGACGCGTGGAATGCAAATCAAGTTTCCAGCGAAGACTCAAGGGTTCCTGTACTGGCATAGAGAAGAGGGTGCACCCGTCTTCGCATCTGGCATACGTTTCCGCGTCACCAAATCCTCGGACGTTGCCGCGTTCTCCAGTGGAGAAGACCTCAAACGACCGGACGGACGCATCTGGGAGGTATTGCTATTCGACATCGCACGGTGCAAGGCTCTCTCCCCTCTCCGGACAGCCTTGTTGCGGGACGGGCTTGCGTCTCAGGAATTATTCGACAGTGCTCTGAGCGTTGCCCGTCGGAAAAGCGACGGACTCCAAAAGCCTGATTCCTACAGCCGTCTCGTTTGGAGATTTTGCCAGCCGTTTCCCGTACGTCTCGAGGCAGTCACCACGGAGATATGGATACTGGGCCCCTCTGCAGGTAGATGGTTACCTCTTCGCTGCATATTCCCGTGGGGACATGAGAAGCCAGCGTATAAAGGTGAACTTGCCCCACCGTGACTCCTGCATGCTCTCAATTCGCCCCGTTGTTAGGAAGAGCCCTTGCTCAGTTCGAACGCTCAACCCTTCCTGCGCACCGTGGGACACGTACCGTCGTCCTCCGACTTGTCAAGATATTCGACTTAGCCCGGGGCGAAAATGTGCCTCCGAGTCTATCGGTGCCTGCGCCGGAAGAAGGCGGCCTCGCTCTAGTGCGGGTTTCAGGCCCGGGCCCGACGCGTTATATCCCTTACGCACACGACGTGGACAAGGAGGGACCTAGAGGAAGGATACCCCGCGCAGCGTTGAAATTACTGTTTGAAAACGAAGAAAAGTCTCTCCGCGGAAGCTCAGACAGTTGACTATTAGTGTAACCGTGCCGGGGCGTCCTTACTGATCAAGTAGAGGTCTCTACTGGTCAAAGAAGGAGTCGAAAGTCCATATAGTGCGGCAGAGAATTCCTCAGAATCCAGTGCTGCAAGTCATCGGACGAAGTGCAAAACGAGCTGGGTCTGGTGGAGTATAACGTGGGGTAGGTTAGGATGGCGCTTTGAATCGCAGGATTACCGCCTGCTCGACCACGATAGGGGGCGATATGCACCGCATAGTGTACACGCAATCATTCGTACGTCTGCGTTGGATTGCGAATATAATGCCATTTCCTTTTTTTTCGGTGGTGGCGTATACAATGCGCCGGGACCTGTCCACGACTCGCATGATGTCGCGAACGCCCCACCAGATGCATCCCTATTCTCACCGACGTCGTGTCACACAACACCGAAGTAAGTTTTCGACTTCTTTGGTTATTTAATATTGACCGCCACAACCAAACAGATGCGGCGTCCTCCATGCACTAGTGGCGTCCGTGAGCCTTGTGGCCACCCGGTAATATTTGTGGCCGCGTTCGGTTCTCGACCGCCTTGTATCTGACGGATACGTCCGAGGCATGTACTTATGGGGCGAGCACCGTACCAACGCGAGTCGGGTGGCACTTTTAGGACCTACGTTGGTGGCGGTTTCTCCCAAGACGCCCTTACGCCACATTCGAGCTATCACCTCGTGCAAGTGGCACCACAGGTACTTAAGGCCTCCTGCGGGGCGATATGAGTCCCCAGAAAATCCTTCAGCACTACTGCTGTCGAAGATTCAGTACCCCCACTTCCACCAGCATCATCTTAGAATGCCTTACCAAGTTCGTTACATTCAAATATGTACTTTATCAACTCGATGGTGTTGACGCTCCCTTCTTTCAGGTCGGGCAGAATGTCAAGCTCACCAGGAAGGGCGACAATGAGCTTGCAAGCCAACTGGTGAGCGCCGACACTCGCAGCAGGACTTTCGAGGTCACGGAAGTCAAAGGACAGGTAGACCTTGTCTCTATTACGTTGCTGCATAATTTCACTTAACACTCTCTTAGAATCATTATGAAATTGCCACTCAAGGCAGGCACGGTCGGATGGTATATACGGTCCATGAGTCGTGCATCACGCTGTAAGCAATTTCGACTCTGTCATGTCCATCCTGCTCACTTCGAACTCGTATTCAAGTGCTCATTGAGGGCCATAAGCCTCATGACAATTTCTTCCGGGATTCACAATCTTGTACACGAGTCTCTCGAGTTTTCTCTATTCATGTTATCAGCTGTGTGAAATAATTTGTGATCCCAAATGAAGCGGTTTAAGTTTTTTATCTTAGCATGGCGTCCAAGCCATGTCGGTCCGCGGCATCGCGCTCTACTTTAGATAATCCCCGAAAACGGCTGAAAGCACTCCGTAAGGCTACATAGTACAGTGTACAGTTCCTTTGAGTTGCCTACTACTAGTACCAGTACGCGACGCGACGCGTGTAGGAGCACGTGACTCCACTCATACTGCACTATCCCATACCGTTCCGGTCAACTGCTCTGTTTGTGACTCTGTGCCGCTGCTACGATCCACAGAGACCAGAGTTAGAGTTAACAACGAACGCTTGTGCAGCTGTCGTCGTTTGCGCGGAGTGACTCACTGCCTTGTGAAGGGTCGCGATCATGGCTTCACTTGAAGTTGCAGGTATGTGCCGGAAACAAGTCGAATTAGACGTTCACTGACGGACATCATGCTTGTAGCTGACGTGCTTCAGGTCTCTGGAAAGAGCGCGATTGAGAGGCAACCACCCGAAATTCTCAGGATTATCTTTGACTTCTGCTTCGGACCATACGATCTACTCGAGCCGTCGATGACTCAGGGCCCCAACTCGCCGTGGTCTCGCACTCTGCGTGACCAGAAGTCGATCGTGCGAGTATGCAAGGCATGGTGGTCCGTCGGTGTTGAATCTCTCTACAAGCACGTTGCGCTTCGCCGCGTTGGCCAGATCCCTGCGCTCCTCCGCACTCTGGATGGGGACTCGCAGGCGCAGCTGTCCCATCTTATTTCCAGCATTGCAGTGGTCTGCGCTGTACCGGATATATGTCAACTTGCGTTCTCATCGTCCTTGGACTGTCTACTGGATAAGTGCCCCCGACTCTCGAAGCTGACTTACGCCCCCATCTTCGACGGGTATCCAGGATCTCAGCCGTCACACGACATGGCCCCTCACTTCCGGTCCGTCACTCATCTCGCATTTGGAGATGACGTGCCTATGTGCCAGAGCCTTTTTGACCTCTTAAAAGCGACCACTCAGCTCAAGTCATTATCCCTAGTTGTGGGCGATCTGGTTACTCATGAGTGGCGAATCCCGCAAGACATGGTTCACCTCGTCCACCTCGAGCATCTGTCGCTCCGGGTGCTCCGTGAAGGCTCTCAGGATATCCAACAGGTCAGAGACGGTCTGAACTTGCCCAATCTACGCAGCCTTGAGTGCTCGTATGTACACCGGCGGCTCTGGAAAGACGTGCTCCCTCTGATTGCCAGCAAAGGCGCCACACTGCGCATGCTATCGCTCAAATGCGTTATACCATACTGTGATCAGTCCTACGCGCCATACGACATCCAGCCTCTCATAGAACAATGCCCTCTTCTAGAGCACTTGATCTTCATGGCAGACCTCACTTTTCCACTGTGTCATCCCACCCTGCGTTGGGTAGACATCCTAGCGTGGAGTCCCAACACTACCTCCTGGCCTTCCCGAGGGCATTGGCGTGGCTGGTCTGTCGATGACGACAACTTCGCCGCAGAGCCGCCGACGTCTTGGCGGAGACTCCTCGAAGGGTTCACCCGCGAGGCGTTCCCCGTCCTCGAGCGCGTGAGACTTATCGACCCTGAGTTGGCAGCCATGCCCTACCTAGCAGTCGCACTGCCCCCGCCTACTAGCGAATACCAATGCCTGAAGATTCACGTCCCCGGGGCGACGATCCTAGAGACCTTCGATATGATCAGGAGAGAAGATAACTGGCCGGACGAAGACGGTGGGAGGGGCGTCGAATCCATGGTCGACGCGACTACTCAGCTGACGCTGGAAGAATCGGATGGGGATGATTCGTACATTACCATGAGCACCTCGTCGTCGACGGACTCGTCCTTCGATAGTGATGATGGGATTTTCGAGAGTGAGGCTACCGGGAGCGCAGGACGTCTGGATGTGGCCGAGTTATTGGAGATTTTTGAGCAGACACAGGAGAAAGGGCTCCACGTTGAAGATATTTCGGGCCCATCGTCAGACTCGGTTGATAGCCTGACTGCCTAGGACCGGCTACCCTCCTGCGCTCTCCCGACGGTCGGTCATGCTAGGATATACTTTCCAGACATGTTGTAGCTAGGCTTATCTCCACGCTGTAAGTGTGACAAGTCGTCATCCGCTCTTATCGATGACTAATGGCTGACAGATTTTGTGCGGATGCCTTGAGCCCATGCCTTCGCATGGCATACATGATTGATGAGTCAATTGGAAGTAGACATCACAAGCGCTGTCTTTCGCGCCAATAACGTTGACGGATAGGCCATTCGAGGACCGCGAATGTCCGAAGTCGAAGAGGAGCTCGTCGTTTTGATCTGCTGCGGGACATAGCGTACAATTGCTCCCTCGACCTGTCTTCCGTCTCTAAGGGCACCTTGGTCATGTCATACGGGACTTTGTAGACCGACCGCTCCTCCGCAGCGTTGCATGGCACACCCTGTTACTTTCTACTATATCTCGATTTTCTGACGCGTCGACGATGCCGTTACACAATGTTCTCCTCGTCCACTGGTATCTCGTCAGCATCTCCCTTGCCGCTCTGGTCACCAAGTCAGGCTTGGTGGTGGGAGGCAAAATTTGTGGAGTAACTTCGCTCGGTGGTCGCGAGTCTTGGCCCAGATAACGGGCAGTATTGGCATGCTTAATTGACGCCCACCCCCTCTCGTATAATCAGGGTTATCCCTCCGCTTCCCAAAGCAGTCGGCGGACGCCTTGGGATTTGTTTAGATAGATCCGGAGTCTTCTTGTCTTGCGATCTCTCCGGCATGAGAGCGGGCCCGTTGTATAGTTGCCAGTACGCATTATACGATCCCATGTGTGCATACCCATGTGGTGCTGTCCTTTAGTCATGTATCTGTATCTCATCACCGTAGTTTTCGATCTCTTCCATTTCTTGAGTTGAGGCAACTGTCGAGGCTTGCAAGTCGACTGTGGCTGAAAACATCGACAAATAGAAGTCATCTATGTATTGCAATTCGGCCTATGTACTTCGGCCCGTCACTCACACTAACTTTGTCGAGCCTGATCACTAGCAGCAGCTGCAGAAAGCTCGTCAGCATTGTACGATGGATGTAATAACGCTTTTGACGTTTCCTAAGACGTCGAAAGCTTTCTCGACCTTCCAGACGTCGGTCGCAGACAACGGGTCTGCATCTCCTCCGCACAAGAAAGCACGTTTGGACCCTGGCTCTGACGCTGGTTCTCCATACAGATCGAGACGAAATGGTCGCGACGAAACCAAAGGGCCTCGCGATATCAGGATACTCGGCGAACCTAGTGAGTCTCAGCGGCGTTGATACCTAGGCTGTACTAAGGTGTGGTAGTTAAACAGGTGTCGGAACGTCAGTTCGACAATACGTTGGCCCAGCTGAGACGGTGCATCAGAATATTGCTCACGAAGGAGCCGCCGGACAACCTGCCTTTGACGTACGAAGGCATCTACGTCGCTTGTCAGACGCTTGTGGAGGTGGCTGAGAAGGGAGAGGGTGTATATGAGCTGCTAAAGCTAGAGTTGGAACAATGTGTCGGGAGATTGGCCAGGGTACTCTCCGAAGGTGAGGGAGACAGTGTTGAATGGACTGTTCCCTTTGTGGAAGTTTGCGCTTGGTATGAAAAGCAAGTGGTGCGTCCGTCGGTTACGCTCATGGGGTTCGGCGGTGTAATCTTCCTCAGGCTCTTCTGCAATCCCTCTTGACATATCTCGATCAGAACTACTTGATGTCAAATAATGCGAAGCGCGTCCGGTGAGTATTCACCGATTGTGTACCTCAGCACAATAACGCAGACTACTTAGGGAGCTGGCTAATGGGCTCTTCACCTTGCGGATCTTCGCGAACCCCGAGATAAAGTGGCGTCTGAATGCCGCCATAGAGAAGTGGCTCGCTTGGGAACGTCATCACAGGTACGAGTCTTGCACCGATCGTGTTATCGTCCTTCTACACAACGGCTTGGCCCGACAGAGCTGCTCATGAGCTCCGGCCTCGCTTCCAAGAGCTCATCGGTCATCTCTATGTGTACGGGCAGTATTCTCCGGTCTTGGAGGTGCCGTATCTGGAATTCACGGAGGCGTTCTACACCGCCGAATCCCAGGCGCTCTATGAAACGTGCGATAGTGCGAGAGACTTCGCCAAAGAATGCAAGATCCGTATCCAGGAGGAGGAGCAACGAGCGAGGGAGGTCCTGTCTCCTAAAAGCTGGGACGAGGTGAGAAAGACGACGGAAAGGCAGTTGTTGAACAGCCGATTGAAATGGTTGGCGAGTAACGGTACGCATGGGCTGTTTCTACTCTACATGTTTGCACTGTAACAGGATTATAGCCTTGCCTGCAATCATGGATGCCAAGGCTCTGGACGAACTGGCGGATCTCTACGACTTGTTCTCACGAGCCGCCGGTCACAAGGTCCTGGCTAATGCCTTCAAGGAGTACGTCCAGGTAAGTAACATGCACTTATTCTGCTTTAGTATCGCTCTAACCTTTTGCAGAACAATGTCAAAGCCATCGTGAAGGACGAAGCCCGCGACGAGGAAATGGTCGAGCGCTTGCTCGAATGCAAGAGCTTCGCCGAAACAGCGATATCAACCGCATTCGTTGACATCGTGCGCGACGAGGACGAGCCCCGCGCGTCCACGTCGGATACGCCCCCTGCGAAGCAACCACACAAGGAGTTTGGCTACGCTCTGCTCGACGCATTCCAGGGTGGCTTCAAGGCACGGCGGAAGAAGCCCGCGGAGATGATCGCTAAGTATCTCGACAAGGCGATGCGGCGGGGCCAGAAAGGCGCGAGCGACGAGGAGTTCGACCGCGCTCTGGATGCGGCGCTGTCGCTGTATAGGTTCACCGATGATAAGGATGTATTTAGGACGTTCTATCGCAGGGGCTTGGCGAAGCGGCTCCTGTTGCAGAGGAGTGCATCGGATGATTTCGAGAAGGCAGTGTTGAAGAAGTTGAAAGAACGTGAGTATTTCTCTTGTTGCGTAGTGCAATGCGTGCCTCACAATCTGGTTTCTTACCAGAGTTCGACCCTGAATTCGAGACCGGAGATGACATGTTCAAGGACTTGGCTCTTTCGAGGGACATGCTAGCAGAGTTCCACCAGAAACTGGCGGAAGACGACCCTGCGCATAAGCTGTCTGTAACCGTTTTGCAGCAGAGTGTCTGGCCTTTCACTCCCAACGCCACGGTTGACCTGCCAACTTTCGTGAGTCCCATGGCGTTCGAGTTGCGTATGTACGTGACTTATCGTGGCATTACAACATAGATGCAAGATCAGTTGAACAGATTTACCGTGTTCTACAAGAACAAGCACCAGGGCCGGAAACTAGAATGGGACCATAATTTGGGTACGGCGAACTTAAAGGCGCGGTTCAAGGCTGGCTCGAAGGATCTATCTGTCAGCCTGCATCAGGCTGTGATTCTGCTACTCTTCAATGATACGGATGAGATCTCCTTCACGGATATACAGGCGTCTGTACATATGGGTGCGTGCTTAACTATTTTGGAAGGGCCAGTGGGTAACTGAAATCACCTCTTGCAGAGGACGGAACGTTGCGCAGAACACTCCAGAGTCTTGCATGCGGCAAGAAAAGGGTTCTGAAGAAGAGGCCGGCCGGGCCTGACGTCAACGATGGGGATGTTTTCCTTTACAATGCAGAATTCACCGACTCCAGACCTAGGGTCCATATCAACACTATACAAGTCAAAGAGACGGTAGGCTCCCCTTGAGGTCATTAAGCGTCGTGGCTGATCTCTCTATTTAGCCTGAGGAAGCCAAACGCACGCAGACGGCAATCGAGGGAGACCGGAAGCACATACTGGATGCAGCCATTGTTCGTATCATGAAGGCCAAGAAACAAATGCGCTACGAACAGATCAAGAATGATACGATAGAGGCGGTCAAGAAACACTTCGTCCCGGAAGTCAGCGTTATCAAACAGCGCATCCAGCAGCTGACGGAGCAAGAATACATGAGGCGAGACGAGGATGATATGAATCTGTATATTTACGTTGCATGAGCTCTGTGCTCCTGTACTGTTGGCACGTAGTTGCGTTCCGGACGTCGAGTACATGTACACTGTCCATCTGGCTGGAATACTTACCCAAGGACAGTGTATGCGTGCAGTGGGCTTTCATTGGTTCTAATAGGAACGCTTTCCTTGAGAGTGGCACGACTATAGTTGTACGTTACCGGGGCTAGGGTCGAGGGTGGCCCATTGAGGGTGAAGTATCGGTGTCATGATGAATACCGGATTCAGCATCTTCAGCTAGGTATTCCTCTTCTGCAAAAGGCAGGTCTGACAATGGCTTATGATGGTCGACAATAATCACGGCCTGGTCTGGGGGTGAAATCGTACGCAGAACAATACTGATCGCAGCGGACGATGAAGGACTAAGCTTCGCCTGGACCGCTGAATTCACTGCACATAGACAGCGCAGCAAGGAAATCCATGACCGCCAGACTTGCAGATTGTCCTACCACACAAATCAGCCATTATGTAGCAAGATCGAGTCGCGGGTTCACTCACTCTTCTGAGACCGAAAATGGGGAACGCTAGAAAAGGAGCTACCAGAGACACAGCGTGTCAGTAACCCAGAATGACAGACCGAGGAGGAACGCACCCAAGCTTGGGTAGGTATACTCAACTATCCTGTGTGCACCACGGTCTACCTTCTGGAACTCCAGAGAGGCGGACCTATGGGAAGTCAACATCAGCCGGTCCAGCAGAGCTTATAGATTCAGATATCCACTGACGCTAGATAGAGTAGTTGGTATAAGATCCATAGGGCCCATCCGGAAGGTGAGAGACGAGTCAATGCGGTCGGACAATCTGGACGCCATCCAAGCGGGAGCGCATTTGTCGAATCCAGAAGAGCAACCATACTATAAATCTTTCGACTTTTGTGGCTGGACCGGGATGAAGGGACACGGACTTTCAAGGACTATGCTCACGAAGACTGATGCACAACTGAAGAATTCAAGAGCTCGCCCTCTAGACGAGAGCTGAGTCTTTAGTTCCAAGAGGGATTGGTGACAACTCACAACCATAGAACATTGACCACGCAATAAGATTCATACGCGTCATGTTGGACGATACCCGGATTGGCCAGGCCCAGCTTAGGATGAGAGTAAAAATGAGAGCGTTTCGTCAGGGAAGGCAGGCTTACCCCCAGGGTGCATAGAGACCACACCGCAGAGCTGACAAAATCTAAGCATAACCGCCGCGAAAGTCACATGCGATACTTCAATGACAAAACAGCCTACTCACTATGAACGCACGTATGTATAATTTTCCCTTCCTCTAAGCGTTTCCTATCGTTTTCAGGAAAAGATCCAGCATCAAACAGAATGCGGTAGTGCCGAACCTAAGAGGAAAAGGATTGAATAAGTGGAGCAGAAGCAATGCTGCGAGCGAGTACATTGAATCTGCGGATCTTTTGAAGGCTAATTGTGCAAGGCACAAGTCAAGTGGAGGGTACGGATTCATGATCTGTCCAGCGTACAACCTTGTCCACATCAATGCGGGTTCGCGACCAATTTATTCCACTTACAATAACCAAGGCGCCGATCCATACAGGATCGTTGCAAGCACGAGTGTAAGCAAGGAGATGTTAGTTCCCTGGACTTTCGTCGTCACTAAAAGAGTGACTAGAAGTAAAACGTCAAGTCCTTGGCCTGCCATTGTCGCCCCGAACCATACTCGGATTTCAACCTCAGGATGAGCTCCCAGGAAGGGATAGAGCGTTATCTCGTTGCTAGACATGGATGCCGGGGGCGGGGGCGGGGGGGCGGGGCGGGGTGGCCGAAGGGCATAAGTTATATAAATATGACATGAGAACCCGTTGCACAACTTGTGCGGTGGCTCAAAGGTGAGTGTTGCATGATGTTGCACCTTCATGCCGCTGTTGGCCTGAACACCAAGTTGGCACTGAGGGTAAGGTACTCTACTCAGAGAAAGTCAGTTGAGCCATCGATGATCAAAAGAGGCGGGAACATTCATGTAAAAAGGGCTTGTGAAAATAGTACACACGTACTCGATGAACGACCACCGCTCTGATGCCACAATAAGAGATTCCCAATGCCTTTTATAACGCCACTGATGATACAATGAATGGAAAATCCTCAAGTCGTATCTACATCGTGGTCATGATCAGATGGCTGTTCCCGGTCAAGCGACACAGCTGAGGACTCCAAGGTGAAGTCGATCGCCTAGGAGAAAGAGGAAGAGACTTCGTAGATAGCCACAGGATAGACCCGAAAGATATGCAGTTATCTCGTTGGCCCATACTCATACCACCGCCAGCAGAAGCCTGCATGTGAACCCCCACCCCGAGTCTGCGTGAAAACCAGGGAGAGGTTTCGGGCAATGCTGAAGGAGTAGCGCGTACCTATACCGTTGAGAGTTCCGAGGACATTACCGGGAGACGTATAACGCAGTGAGAGAATACGCTGCGGAGATGTCTCCAAAGGGACGTGGTAGCAACTTGAAGTATGTAGTACGCCGACCCGCAATGATGGTGGCACAACACGGCCGGGGGTTGTACCTCCTGAGTTCTGAATTAATCACGTCCGAGACGTTCCAGACCTGTTCAGACGCTGGGAAGCTTCTCGACTGCAAGATCACAGGACTTACATGACGAAATGCTGGGACTAGAAGAAGCACAATGCCTCAGTCCTGGAGGAATACCGATTGATCCAAGTACAAGAGGAGTATACCTACTGGATCGTCTCAAGGTAGAGGACATATTGTCCAATGTACGTCGAACATTTACTGTTCTCTCTCTTATTAGTGGAACAGCGCTACATATCCAACGCACCCGCATCTTCAGGGGAAACCATAACGATGAGTGGTGGACCTCCCGGTGATAGGACTCCCAAGCAAATCAAGACGCATTCCAGTGCGTAAGGATTCGTTGCACCGTCCTTTCGGTGGATGGTGGCAGCAGCAAATAGTAACTGCACAAACATTGTTTGTGTATTTGAAATATTCCCGAAATGGTAAGAGACAGTGTATTGTGAACAGAGTCACGTGCCCCTCTACCAGGTACTACGCGACGCGCCAGGAGAGGGCCAGGAGCCGCGCTGACGAAGTATTAACATCGAGTCCTGACTACCGGGACTACTCGTCGCAATACGGAGGACCTCAGCCTCGCAGCTATACTATACTTAAATACTCTTAGCTACCCTTAAGAATTATCAGGCTCTCCTGGGGGTATGACACAATGTGTACAGCGAGGTCCACATAGTGAACCCTCTGAAGGATAGACTCAATGGCGACCTGTCGCAGCAGACAAGCGACTCCGGTCCCATGCAAACCTGGCATCGACGCGGTGTTGATATAAAAGCGCTTTCATTATGACCCCATATTACTGTACACATTCCATAAGAAGATTGCAGAGACTCAAGCCATTATAATGTACACGGGTGTTTAGCTCAAGAAGGAACTGGTACAGCGCATGAGGCAATCAAGAACTGCTAGAATACACAGTCGAGGTGAGCAAGGATGGTCATGGCAAACAGTGGAACTGGCTTACTAGTGCGAGATATCGGCTGCCTCCACCTCGGCTTGCTTCTGCTCCTGTGTTCCAGTGGTAAAAATGAAGTACTTGCCCTAGATGTGCAAGTGCTTAGTAAATTCATGCTCTGGCATGATCGAGGGGGACCATCCTACCCCCTGGATATGGAAGACGTTCCAAGGGCCGTCGAGAATAGAATAGACGTAGTTGTGTCTGTTGCGAAGCCTGACCTTGCCCTGGGCAGTGAGATAAACCTCTTGGCCGACCTGGAAGAAGGGGCTGTCAGTTCGTCGAGCTGATGGGATACAAACGAAACGAACTGCAAAATCCATTCTGAGATTATGTTAATCGATGGGGTGCTGGATCTGCGAGGTCCCCGTAGCAGACCTTAAGTACTTGCGGTGCCACTTGCAGGAAGGAATGGTCTAGGCGTGGCGTACAGACCTCTTGAGAGCAGCCGCCACCGATGTAGGTCCCGGAGGCGTTATTAGACTCGCCTTGGTAAGTTATGGCGCGGCGTCCGCCCTGTATATGGGGCAGCGGCTGTGCATTCGAAAATTCCTCAGAGCCGAGTCGACTGTAAACTGTAAGGCGCCACAAGTCCTATCACGTTGCCACAAGACTCAGGGCCGCCACTGGTGCACGAAATGGATTAAATGGGACGCCACATCTAGTAGGTTGTGGCGATCACAAACAAACAGCAAAGGGAAAGGTTAACAACTCACTGCTCATTTGTGAGGTACAACATGCTGGAAGTAGAGATGTAACCTGGCAGGGCCGTGATAGTGACACATGTATGATCGCGACTGACATGAGTCACGGACAGCTCAGGGGCGTCCTATACGTTGCCACCGCTCGAAAAAATAGGAAAGACAATATTTTAGCGATCCGACGCAGACGTACGAATGATTAAGTGTATCTATGCGCGCGGCATCACCTCCAACGGTAATCAAGCAGGCGGTAATCCTGTGGTCCAAAGCACAACACTAACCGTACCCCACGTTACACTCCACCAGACCCACGCCTTACCCCAGCACATCCGACGACTAGCGGCATTGGATTCCAAGCGATGCTCTGATGCCCTGACTGGATTTTTGGGATGCTTGCTAACTAGTGTTGCCCGTGGGAAGCTCTCTTTGACCAACAACGACGCGGCCGCCCAGTAGACAACCGGCATAGACGGGGCCAGTCGCAGCATAATCTGCACATGCGACGAGACAAGAAGCGTTGTTGTCAAGACCAGTGCGTGAATCACGAATGGCGTCAATTTCGGGGAAAGGAACGGGTCCAGTCGCCCGTCCACCGCTGGGACCTCACTTCCCGCAAGGAGTGCCTTGGCCATCTCAGGAATACGATGAGATAAGTGATACCAGCAGAAGAAGAGCAACAAGGCGTAGACGGGGGCTGCCATAAGGAAGTTCGGTATCTGAGCTACCTGCCAGTACCGCAGGAAACCGACGTCCCAGTAGGTGGACTGGACGTATGTGTAGATGGACGGCGGGAACGTAGAGCACCATGATGGCGGAGATTCCGACGGACAGAATAGACGATAGGCAAAATATTGGTGGGAAATGAAAGGGGTAAATATAAATGCTGCCAGGCAGGTCGCGTAGAGGACGCTTGCGCCGCGAGGCTGTAAGGATGCTTAGTGGGATGAATCAAAAGCGGTTGGGACTATACCTTGTCACGTCGCAAAATAGGCACGGCGAGCAGCGGCCAGATGAGATAACCTGCTAGAAAGACGCCGTTGGAGCGGAATGTACTCGCCAGCATGAAGAATGCTGTGGCTTGAATATAGCGTGATCTGATGCTGGCAAGCATACCTGAACCGTGTACAACCGTCAATCACCATGCTGCCAAGCCGCCCTAGGGTCAATAAAACACTCACCTTTATATGAGAGGTACGAGAAGAACGGCTCCGTGTACGGAGCGTACCGCAGGGTCGCGGGACTGCTTGGCATGAGCGATAACAAGGTGGCCAAATAGGCGATTTTGTTCGAACCAAAGACCTCTGTACTCAAGTCGTAGAATACACCCGTGCTATCGCACAGCAGAGCAAGCAGCGCCCCTCCGAGTAGCGCATTCGCCCATCCCTCTCCTCCAGTGAACAATCCGATAACTCCACCAGCGTATCGCATCGCAAGTGGAGCGCCGGGGAAGAAAGCCCACTCGTATTCATACACGTACCCTTCCTCGGCAATGTGGGCGAAGTGGAACGCATCCCATCTCAGCAACCCGGATGTCAGACGCGATGTTGAGGGGGGTAGCACGGCATGGACGCCGGAGTCAAATAACGGCAGGAAAGACGACGCATAGACGACGCATGATATAGCTATTCGTGAAAGCAGGGATAGTAGCACGAGCTTGCGACGCGGGCATGATAGCAGCCACGTCGTCGACGTCGAGGACGAAGCCATCCTAAACAGGTAATTCCCGCCCTCTCGATGCAATTGATGGCGAGGTGGTGAGGCCGCCTGACCATCAAAATCTTTACGTTGCCGTATGGATCCGTTCCCCATTTACCGGATACTGAGGAGGCTTATATCTGGCGTAATACTACCCTGTTATCCTCCCCATGTAGCCCAATTTGCAGAAGGGCAGTACTGATAGTGCTGCGACCGGGCCCGGTGATAGGCACACCAGCGCCACATGGTATAATTCGCAATCAAGCACATAATTACAACATTCGCCTTCAAAAAGCGATCACCGCAGCTGAGCTGGCTGAGCGCCCCTCTCATTCTCGCAAAGTTAAAGGTGAGTACAAATGTTATGATGGGGCATAAGCTGAACTCCGGGACATTGCCTTCCTACTTGTTCGGCAGGTGTCCTCATGTACATTCCGGCCTTGACACACGGTTTAGTAGCGTGGCTCCTTGGAGCCAGCGCTGTTGCAGCCGGGGCTCACGACCAACGGCCATTCGGCCTCCACAAGACAACCGGAGGAGCGCATCGCGCTGGTGCGGGGTTGAAGTCTCATATCGACTCGGGGTATATACCCTTCGAGCTCACTTCATTTGACGCGGTGTCGTTCCAACCTTACGGCCATTTGGAATTTTTGAGTGCCGACTTCGTGACACTGGCGCACCCTGCGTTCCCCAAGTACAGGGTCAGGATCAAGAAAAGCGACTTCTGCGACGGGACTGTGGCGTATGTATCACTGCTTCTATATGCATATCGTTTTCAGCTTGAAGTTCATTATTAATCACATGTCCCTCTGAGAAGGGCGTACACCGGGTACATTGATATTGAAGCGCGGCATTTGTTCTTCTACTTCTTCGAAAGTAGGAGTGACCCCGCCAAGGACGACGTTATCTTCTGGACAAATGGCGGTAAGCCCAAAGCACACAGTGGTAGGTATGGAAAGAACACTCAAGGCGCTGTATTAGGTCCCGGAGGGTCCTCGAGTATAGGTCTGTTCATGGAGCTCGGTGCGTCCCTGGTCGTAGTTGGAGGCACGAACGAGTACCAATAAGGAAACATAGGCCCTTGCAGGGTCGTCAATTCCACCACGACCCAGTTCCACCAAGAGTCGTGGAACTCGAATGCCAACATATTCTTCATAGACCAGCCTGTCGGGGTCGGTTTCTCCTACGCCGAGTACGGCGAGTACGTGGTAGGTCTCTCAAGGTCTCCTATGTATGTGAAGCCAAGTGATAAGAACCTGATGCAGAGCACCACCGAAGAAGCCGCGAAAGATGTCGCTGCCTTTGTAGCCATCTTCTTTGAGCACTTCAGCTCGTTCAAGGGCCGGGCCTTCCACATGGCAGGCGAGTCATATGGCGTAAGTCGTTCTTTTGCTGTGCGCGCACATCCACAGCGCTCAAGGGTCATGCAGGGACGTTACGTGCCGATATTTGCGTCAGCGATATACGACCAAAACCCCAAACTCGTCGAAGCCGGGCTGACACCCATCAATCTTTCCTCCATAATGATAGGTCAGTCGTCGGTGCGAGGGCATACCGCTCGATCTCAGATATCCCCGACCAGGTAACGGCCACACCGACCAGTACTCCCAGCTCCTGTCCACCTACGACATCCAATGCAGCGGGGCCTCCCTTACGCCCGTCTTCGACATCAGGTTCGTTCTTACTATCGCGTACTATCGTCCCGGAGGCACATGGGTCGTGCTAAGAGGCTGCTGACTTCATGCAGCTCGTGCATTCGGATGAAACAGGCCGTCCCGCGGTGCGCAAAATTATTGCAAGCCTCGTGCGTGGACATCTTCGACCCGATAGGGTGCTACGAGGCGACGTCGATATGCACGCTGGAGCTCCGAATGCCGTACCTGGAGAGAGGTAGGCCTTTCCATGATCCTCAAGGCAATGGAGGAAAGGAAGTGTGATGGTTGTTTCATAGGTGGGAACCCCTACGATATCAGCAAGCCATGCGAAGGGGGAACCGTCTTGGAAGGCAGCCTATGTTACTCCATCGTAAAGTGCGCACTCCCCTCCCTCTCATTTCCGCACACTGAAAAGAGGTGACTACCACAGCAAAATTGATGAATACCTCGCCCAACCCTCCGTCCGCGCGCAGCTCGGCGTTGATGCAGCCGTACCGACCAACAACACCACCTACTCTCTAACAGTCGAGGCCCAGTTCGCCGCGTCCTACGACGACATCCGCTCGTCGTACGACTACGTCGCGGCGCTCCTCGAACGCCGTGTACGCGTCCTCCTCTACGTCGGCTCGTACGACTGGACGTGCAACTGGGTTGGCAACGAGCGATGGTCTCGCGAGCTCGAGTGGAGCGGGAGGAGCGAGTTCGCCGGACAGCCGTTGAGGGACTGGAAGGTGGACGGGAAAGTTGCGGGCAAGACGAGAAGCGCGAAGGGATTCACATTCGCAACTATTGAAGGCGCGGGTCATATGGTATGGAGTTGGTGCCTGTGTCTGCAGGATTATGCGTTGATGACCGTGTGCTGCAGGCTCCCTATGATCAGCCGAAGGAATCACTCGAGCTGGTGAAGAAGTGGGTAAATGGCGAGCGACTGTAATAATCAAACAGGACTGCGTGGATCTCAACGCCGCAGTTGGCGACCCGCCGTTGAGGGAAGGTGGCAGGTGTCTGCAAAGAACAATCCTTGTTCAGGTAAGAATCCAAGGGTATAAGAAGGCCATCTTCGACGCCGTCTGTTCGTCTGTTCTTAGGTATCATTACTATGTGAGACCGACTGTCCTCGCTTCGACTCCGCCGTGTCATATCCTAGCATTGACTTCCTGCGGTGTTAGTGACAGCATTCCTTTATATATGTATGCAACCCGTAAATGGCGCTTGGAAGTACTGGGCCTTGACACATCGTAGACCGAAGAGCCCACCCTAATATGCATAGGCACATAGTGGGTTTGGTAATCAATGGTCTGAGAGGCCTCGCAGAGACATTTCCTCGTTATCGAAGAGCAATTTCAACGCATCACGGGCCTTCCTATATCTTCGGACTCCGTACGCGTCGACATCCACTGACCAGGGGACATAACGTGTCGGGCCCCGTCCAAGGTTCCGTGTAAGAGCGAAGCCACCTTCCTCTGGCAGGCGAAGTGATACATCAGGAGGCACATCTTCTGCCCAGAGGAGTTCAAATATCTTGACGGTTCGGATGACGACGGTTCGCGTGCCACCGTGCTCAGGATGGGTCGAGCGTTCGAATTGGGCAAGGACCCTCCCTAACAACCGGACGAATTGAGAATTTGCAGCGATCATGACGAGGGAAATTGACCTTTGTACGCTTTGCCGGGACCCCACAACTTGCACAATGCGACCCCTCGAAATAACAATCCCACGAATAAGCTGACAAAGCACTACAAATATGGCAAGCGTCGTGGCTGTCACTGTTCCCGACGCTAGGAGACAGTCCTAGCATATCAAATCACTCCCAGAGCATATTTTATATGAAAACCCAGACCTTAACCAACCCGGGGCGTTCCCCCCCGGACCCCCCCTTTATCGATATCCTGTAAACCATACCCTAACCACCTCACCCTAACCCGAACCTTAACCAACCGGGGGTTCCCCCCCGGACCCCCCACTTACCCTAACCTACCCTAACCCAAACTTCCTAACCACCCCTCCGCAGTGCGAAGAAAAACATACAGGAAGTAGGTAGAACATTGGTACAAACCAACAAAAAATGCACTCGTCAGGATTTGAACCCAGATCCACGAGCCACAGCCGCAACGCAGA
>NW_006920410.1:4004650-4006084 GCF_000344685.1 Gloeophyllum trabeum ATCC 11539 | reverse complement strand
ATACCCTAACCACCTCACCCTAACCCGAACCTTAACCAACCCGGGGGTTCCCCCCGGACCCCCCCACTTACCCTAACCTACCCTAACCCAAACTTCCTAACCACCCCTCCGCAGTGCGAAGAAAAAACATACAGGAAGTAGGTAGAACATTGGTACAAACCAACAAAAAATGCACTCGTCAGGATTTGAACCCAGATCCACGAGCCACAGCCGCAACGCAGACCCGCCAGGCCACACGAAAGACGCCTGTGCAACCACAAGGAGTTATAAATCCAACAGTGCTGACTTGTCTTAGTCAGCAAGTCGTGGGATTGCTTTTTCGAGGGGTCGTATTGCCCAAGACGGACCCCACCGGAAGAGTGTGTTGAGATAAGTATAAGAATCTGCCTTCCGAGGCGCCCAGAAACCAAAGGTGTGAGCCGTATGCTTCCAGACGCATCGAAAATGGCTGCCAAATCGCCAAACGATACGACTGGTGGACGTGGGCCTTTGAATATGGCGGCTTCTCCGTTGCTCAACTTTCATAGTTGTACTCAACAATCCCTCAGACACAAGTCCGTCCGACAATAAGACTTCCCGGAAAGCGGTGAAGGACTTTCACCAGACGAGGCTGAACAGGGATATCTCCCAGATGCTTCCGTCCGGTCGCTTGAGATCTTCCGCTCGAGAACACGCTGACGTCTGCTACCGTTGCCGAGCAGGACCAGGTCGACTTTAGGAAATCGAGCACAGCAATGCGGGCTTGCACTCGGGGTCCTGGCACCGCGTGATGGAAAGGAGTGACATCCACCTCTAAATATCGAGTTCCTCCTGTGCTAATGCTTGTTGACTTCTATGTGCTCTCTCAGTACACTTCTATTAGGTCTGAGAGTATGGAAAGAGCCTATACACATAGTCTGGTACAGTATATGTGTAATTAGCACCCTTCTCCTTTGTATGAATTGTGCAATACTATACAAGGTCTGCCTATGGTACAAGTGACAACTCTGCTTTGTTGTTTAAGATCTAGACAAACCATGTAGTCTGGTTCATAGCTCGTATACACTCATCATGGAATTGTAGGAGTGGTGGCATGTCAGGATTGAGGTGGCTCTCTAACAACCATCCCGACTTGGAAGGTACATCGGTGAAGTATCCTGTGCCTCAAAGACTCCAACAAGAATTCCGGTGGGGGAAAGTGCTATTCGAAGCAATGTGTTGCACTTTATAGTAGGTTTGATAGCTAAGAACAGTGGACTATATGTTGGTATCAGAAGCCGGCCGGTGAATTAAGTACATGTCCTAGGCTACTACTAAATCTGAGTGTGACCAGTCTCATCTCCTGGCAACTTGTATCATCAATGTAGAGATTGAAGCTTCAATATGGCTTGAATGAACAATGCTTCCCGCTTGGGCCTCGAAGTTGACTTCAGTACCACCCAAGTATGGCGGTAG
>NW_006920410.1:3981092-4004630 GCF_000344685.1 Gloeophyllum trabeum ATCC 11539 | reverse complement strand
ATTGAGGTGGCTCTCTAACAACCATCCCGACTTGGAAGGTACATCGGTGAAGTATCCTGTGCCTCAAAGACTCCAACAAGAATTCCGGTGGGGGAAAGTGCTATTCGAAGCAATGTGTTGCACTTTATAGTAGGTTTGATAGCTAAGAACAGTGGACTATATGTTGGTATCAGAAGCCGGCCGGTGAATTAAGTACATGTCCTAGGCTACTACTAAATCTGAGTGTGACCAGTCTCATCTCCTGGCAACTTGTATCATCAATGTAGAGATTGAAGCTTCAATATGGCTTGAATGAACAATGCTTCCCGCTTGGGCCTCGAAGTTGACTTCAGTACCACCCAAGTATGGCGGTAGTCACACTATATATGGTAGACGTCTAGCTACTGGAAATGTGACTGCATGTCACAGAACCACGCCACAGAGACCCCAACACCACAATCCGAACTCGCGACGCTCAAAGTCGACCTGGTCCTGCTCGGCAACGGTAGTCTGCAGATTTGGTGAGGCGGAATCGAATCGTGAATGTCGAAACGGGTGCATCGTCTTCTCTATGCCAGTAAAGGAACCCTTGGGCGTTCTCCGGAAATTTTAGTGGCACGTCACTTGGATCTTTGCATATGATATGGAACTCGACCTATCAAACCTGGGCAACGGGTCGGCCCAAACCCGGCCGTTTTCCCGCTAAGACGAAGGAAGTCGTTTGATGTAAGGCGATCGGGATAGAGTGACCCCTGCCTCCGAGTCTGAAGGAAGCTCTGGAGGCGTGAGACCGGTCTAAAATCGACCGGTATATTCGTTCGCTAGACAGATCAATTTCGGTCGGTAGAAGGCTGAAATTGTCCGCTTACCGTACGAAAGACACCGTATCATTTTGTCCCACCAAATTGTGAATTTCGACCCCCCCTCAGAACGGCCGAAAATGACATTTTCCAACCGTTTAGTGGTCTATTTCCATCTGGTTATGCAAACCACCATCCCTTGGCTTTGGCACCCCTAGCAGTCAGTGTGCAATGCAGTTGAGGCACCAACATATTTGTATATTCTCTATGTAGAATAGTACAGCAAACTGTGTCATACCCGCCCGGGCCATGTATACCAGCGGAGCTGCTCACTGCGGCGTCGGCGGCGTCGGCGGCGACGACGGCGCAACAGCGAGCGCATGGCAAGGGCCGGCGTCGAGGTCAGAGGCAAGTTGAACATGTCACGAAGTGACGCAAGTGGGGCTATCATTCCGATCTTCGAACTCCGACCTGTGGGTTCTCACGACTGCTGCTGCGGATTCAACAGACAGAATTCGACCGTTTATCGTATGGAATGCCCAAGTTCGGAATCCCAACTGGTTTCCATACGGCAAGCTATTTCGACCTTATTCGACCACTTTTTGGCCGAAAGTACAAAATTGACCCATTACCGGTCTAATTTAGGCCGGCCTGGCGCGCACAGTGAAGGCCTACGCTATACCGCCGAAATCTTGTAGCTTCGCTCCGAGCGAAAGTATGGCGAGGGCGCAGTCTGTGCATAACTTCGGTCCCGGCTCGCAGCAGATGGAACCGTGGCCAGCTGTGTCAGTAAGACATATTTCCTCCTGGACAGATAGCCGAGGGTCATAGGGTATGTGGGATAAATACAATGTTGCGCAGACCAGAATGAAACGCCATATTAAAGTCCTGAACAGGATGCAAGAGAATATATTTAGAAGGCATGCTTACTTGGAGGAACCACTAGCTGGAATCCGTCTCATCTGGCGAGTAATCATGATGATCCTAGGCTAGATACAAGCCTCCTCAATAGTCAGTAGATAGGCGAGCAATCCTGTCTATAGGGATGATGATCCCATGTTCCAGAAGCAGACCCGCCTTTGCAGATAGTTGTAGACGTACGCCGTATGCAGGACGCTTACCGGCTATCTACTCTTTCGCAAGCACGATGTAGAGTGTTGACATGGTTTGCTCCCGTTTGCCGAGTGCCAGCTTCCGACCGCTACACTACTAGTACTGCCACATCAATATCGCTTCAACTCTAACTGTAGTGGTTCAGTACATTCTATTATGTCTCTATATTGATATGATAGCAGGCAAGCAGGTAACCCTCCCGCCTACCGCTCCTCGTCTCTATGATGTATACTTTCAGTCTTGCACTCAGCTGCAGTATACTGACTACGTATGTGTTGTCGGCAGCGTCCGCCGCACGCCAACCGAGATATCGATTCTTTCCCAGCCTGAGTTTTGGTCGGTTCAAGCCGGACAGACCCAAGCTTCCTTATCCTCAGCTATTCGACCACAAGAGCAAGTGTGGTGAAAACGGATTTGGATGGCTACGAGATCCACGGCCACACGCCTGTTGCCTTACGGGGTTTCGACAAGTTGGGGGTAGACTTTACTGTACTCAGGCACCCCGCCTGGCCAGGATACAGGGTTAGGATTGAGAAGACTGATTTCTGTGATGGAAGTGTGCCGCGCGTAGCTGTTATAGGACAAGCAACCGAAGGGTGTAATTGTGCTCTCATAACGGTGACGCAGTGCGTACACCGGGTACATCGATATAGAGGCTAGGCATCTGTTCTTCTACTTCTTCGAGAGCCGAAGTGAGCCAGACAAGGACGACATCATATTGTGGACGAACGGAGGTGAACAATAGTCTGCAGGGTGGCTGTTCTGTGGCACTGACTTCTGCAATCGCAGGCCCAGGGTGTTCCTCTGCTATCGGTCTGATGGAACTTGGTGTGTTCAAAGGTGTTATACGCATGCGTTGAGTCTGAACTATCACAGGCCCTTTCAAAGTGGGTCAGATCAAATAACATTGTGTCCAACCCCGAATCTTGGAATTCGAAAGCAAACGTATTCTTCGTCGAGCAGCCTTTTGGAGTAGGCCTTTCTCATGCTGAACACGGTGAGACAGTTGCAAGTATGTCTTCCTCATATTTGTGAGTGGATGAGCTAAAACGTCGCTATTCCAGAGGAATGCCGCAACAGTGGCCAAGGACATAGGCGCCTTCGTGTCCATATTCTTTGAGACTTCCAACAGCTTGCATTGCAAGGGCGGTCATATCATATGGTGGGAGAGTCCTACGGTGTAAGTCACGTCTCAACACCTAGACAGCTTTCGTTCACCAGGATGTATGCAGGGCCATTACATTCCTATCGTCGCTACGGCTCTCTACGACCAAAATGCTAAGCTCGTCGAGGCCAGGCTGACACCCATCAACTTCAGGTTGATTATGATCGGCAAGTGTGAACAATTTAGTATGCGCTATATCTCTGATTCTCCCTACGCTGCATGAAACGGGCTGACTGACTATTACTCCATGGTACTCTCCCACTATGATATGTCGTGCACGCGGAACCTGTACCGTCCCGCGTAATCTGTCCTGCATACTCATATTGCTCATTCACGCTCCTGTAGTACTTGCGTACCGACGAAGCAGGTGATACCAAGGTGACAAAAGCTGTTGAAGACCAATTGGGTATCGCTTTGGCTCAATACGGTGCGAGGTTGCGATGTTTATTTGTGAGAAGGGATTCGACAAGCCATACTACGATACTGGTCGGTGTAATGGTCCATAACAAAGTGGAATTCCGTCACCTAACCTAATTTGTAGGCTTGAATCCATACGACATGAACAAGATGTACGATGGACCCGTGACAGAGACATACTGCTATCCCCTCACGAAGAACGTCCTTCACGTTCTTGATAGTGCGCGGTCAGGGCCTTCTGCCTCTCTAGGGGTATTACCAAATACCTCGACAGACCCGAGATCCCCGCCCTCGGCGTCGACCCCTCAGTTCCGCAGAACTACTCAATGTGTTCCGAGGACGTCAGCTTATTCTTCTACAACTTCGACGACCGCTTCGGCTCGACAACCCCGTATGTCCACGGCCTCCTCGAGCGCGGCGTGCACGTCCTCGTCTACGTAGGTACGTACGACTGCAGCTGGGTCGGGAACGAACGGTGGACGCTCGCGCTCGAATGGAGTGGCCAGCCGGGTTTCATGAGCACGCCACTGAGGAACTGGCAGGGGAAGGTGGCGGGGAGGACGAGGAGCGCGAGCGGGCCCGGGCTCACGTTCGCTACTATAGACGAAGCGGGTCATATGGTAAGTGGGGGAACTGGCGCGACATTGGATGCTAATGGCAATTAGGCTCCCTACGACAAACCCAGGGAAACCTTGCAAGTTGTAAATGGTCAATGGATGGTTGGCTGGCGAAGAATTTGTAGTCCGAGCTGGGGTACTAGTTAGTCGAGGCGGCATGCTCAAGGTGCCGGCAGAGAGCGGATGCATTGAGGGCGGTGTCCCTAGGCCTGAAGCTGGGGATCAAGAAGTGAGTTCGGAGGGCCGTGGGGGGACTTGGGATATGGACATCCACACGATGGGCGCTGTATGTATAAGGTATACCTTGTTTGAGAACTAGACTTTGTTTTCCCTCTGGGTAGCACAGGCAAAGCAGTAGCTTACTCATGTAGCTGTCCTCTTACCCACCTCACCGAGCAATCGTGCATGAATGTCCACGTAGCTCGAAGCTAACGCTGCCACGAACTCATGTTAACCGTGTGATGGAATACCGAGTACATGATCGAAGAGGCTTGAAGAATACCCTCACTCTTCCGGTAGCTTCTACCGTTGCCGAGCAGGACCAGGTCGACTTTGAGCGTCGCGAGTTCGGATTGCGGCGCTGGGGTCTCTGTGGCGTGGTTCTGTGACCTGTGGTCACATTTCCAGTAGCTAGCTATAGACGTTCCTCGGCAACGGTAAGCTTCAGTACACTCAGCCGACGCGGCCCATCAAACTTGAAGAATGTCTGTCCCCGGGCTCCATGTATAGGACGGCAAGCTCAGCAGCTATGATAGCCTACACGGGCCCCGTCCGTGTTTGAGGCTTAGAACCGATCATAGCACCGACACCGATATCCCGCAATCGAGACTGCCAGTGGGTTACTATGCCACACAGGAGCACACAGGCCGCCGCCACAGGCCGCCGCCGGCTAGGGGTCCACAGTATGCTCAATCTCTTTCCGGGCTTCCTTCGAATTCATTTATGAGATCCATACCGCACGCTTGATCTTAGTAATTTACCCCGCGCGTAGCGATGGAGCGGAAGACGATCGCAGCCGCAAGAACAAGCGAACCGCCCAGTAGAAGCTCTTGGCCAGGTGGCCAGGTCGCGCCAATCAATCCATGAGCATGCATTTGTGGCGATTTCGAACGCTTACAGGAGAATGATTAATTTTGAATAAGCTGACTCCGTATGTATGTGTGAAGCGAAGCCTGAGAGGTATAGACAACAATACAATGCCGCGAGAATAGCGGTACAGAATGCACGGGCAGGGGGAAAGAGCAGACTTGCGTACATGATATAGGAAGAAGTGCGACAACAAATCTTGATACGAAAGTGAATATTCCATGAGTCCCAACCCGTCCGAACGTCGAAGCTAGCATCTTGCAGATAAATTAAACCGAAAGCAAATGGGAAACAGGGATTGTAACATGCGTGACAACAGAACAGGAGGAGAGCATAGGGAGAACGGATGGAACGGAACGGTGCGTGCCTTGCGACGCGTACGCCCATGCACCCCAGAACGGCCCCCTTAAAACTCACAGCATAATTTCTCGAATCTGCGGGGTTGGAACAAAAATAGCCGAGAGGTTAGAAGACCTTGTGAGCCTTCTCGCAGCCTGAGAACAAGTTATGGCAACTCACATTCTTGCTTATGATCGCACTGCCAATCGGGGAAGCGGAGAAAGTACCATATGACCGATGATGCGCCGGAATTGTCGGATCGGGTGCAGAATGACATTGTGGGTGCGATCATCCGGGACGGAACAGCAGAAAGAGGAGAGAAATGAGTTTAGTATTAACGACGGACAAAGCAAAGCATGCAAAAACAGATCAACGTGCATAGTGCGTGCTGCCCCCGCCCGAGTTGCAGCCAGCTCAGGATAGGGTGGGGGGGGGGAGGAAGGAGAAAAAATCAAGAGAGCGTCATAGTACAGTGTAGGAAGAGAAGCCGAAACGCGGCGGGCATGGTGGAAGCGAATCATATGAGCGCAGCATTCTCAAGATTGCTTCGGAGAGTTATGCTGCAGCCCGGGCGGGAAGGACGCACGATGAGCAATGGGTCGCGCAATGAACAAACAAACGTGAGAGAGATGAAGGAGACGACTCACTCTGAGAGAAAAGGAATACAAAAGCGCGAAAGATCCGAGTCAGAATTTGATGCACCCCAAAATACAAGAACGCACGAACCTTCTACCGCAGCCATCACCACTCGCAACATAGCCGTGTCCGTTGCTGTTGTTAGGCTTGGAATTGTCGCGTCAGCGCCGAAGAAGGCGGAGCATGCTCCATGAGCCCTCTCCTTGTCACTTACTGAATGTAGATCTCCCGCTCTTTTGCCCCTGCTTTCTGCGCTAACCGCGCGAATCGCTTCTTGAAATATTCGCGGCCAGCACGTACATCACCCGGTTCACCGTCATAATCCTGGGAGAACACAAAGATCCTCATTAAGCCGACAATGGCTGATAAGGTAGTAAAATAAACGCACGGGGAAGTAGTTCTTGATATCTGAGTGTGCAATCTTCTTCTCGAAGAGGTCGTTCTTATTCAGGAAGAGGATCTAAGGGCAAAAATGAGCGACAGATGGATACCAGTCGCATATAGCACGTACTATCGACGTCTGCTTAAACCACTGAGAGTGGCATATCGAATCCCATATTGTCATGGCGTCTTGCATTTGATTCTACCGCTCGCGCGTCCATCAGTACAACGATCAGGCAACAATAGACAAGATAAGACGCACTGCATCCTTGTCCTCAACCAGACATTGATCGTAGCCGCTCAAGCTGACCAAGAACAGTATACTCGTTACATCCTGGAAACAGTGGATCCACTTCCGCCGCTCGCTCTTCTGCCCGCCGACGTCCACCATGAGCATCTCGTGGTCCTTCAGCTGGAACATCGTCTCCGTGATACCAATTGTCCGTGCACGACAGTGTACGATGTCTAGCTCATGTGGTTGGTAGTCTGGCTTGAACAGCCGGTCCAGTTGAGGGAAGAAGTACTCAAGGCTGTAGAGAATGAACGATCAATGTACCGCATACACTGGTTGGGTAGAATACTGACTTCTCGGGCAGTGCTGCTTCGTTGCCGCGGCTGTATGCCTTCTGCAGATTCTCATCTGCCCATAGCGACTTCAGAGGCTCGTAGTATGACTGTGGGAACGGCTCGTGGTCCTTGATATCAGCAGCGCTCTCGATCATCTCAATGTATTGCTGATTCTCTTCGGAGACCTGGAGGTCCATGTCGTCCATCGCCTCGAGGACGGATTGGAGGCCATGTGTCAGGTTATTGAAGACAAGCTGCCGATACGACTCGACTTCTTGGGGAGTGAAGGGGACTTTGTGGATAAGACGCATTTGCTGGGGGGGGGGGGTACAGTCGTCAGCATCACATCATCCATCACCGTTAGGATGAACCAGGTACCTTCAAAATAGTTGATTTGCCCGAGTCTCCGGAGCCCAGTAGCAAGACCTATGAAAGGTCAATCGAAACGAGCATACTTCTTAGCAAGCCTACGCTACCTTGACTTGTGATGCCAACTTGGCTTTGGCCTGGAAACGGGTTAGCAGAATGACGCGGGCTGGACGCGTACTCGTCGGAGGAGCATATCCGTTGTACAGACACTCACCTCCTTCAGCTCCTTCTCCACCTCCTTATTCCTCCGCTTGTCCTCCTCCGAGACCTCGACGCCGCCGGACGACATGCACGCGCCCATGATTAAGCAGGTGGATTAAGATAATCGGGTAGAATACGATAGACGCCGGAACCAGACGCTGAGTAGAGCAGAGGGACGGCTAGGCGAGGCGCAGCACTAGCAGTCTTTGCGCGGGCACACCAGAAGAATGGACCTCGTCGCAGTTCGAGCTGGCCGAGCGCTGTGTGAAGCTATGGATGCAATCATGATGCCTCAGACAGGAAGCTGATGAAGCGCACAAAACCCACGTACGCGCCTTGTTCTCTGCAGAGAATAATTATACGAACGACAAGAGATAAATTAGAGCCCAAAGACGGCGACGACGGGTATTATGGGAACAGGAGGGGGCGGCGAAAGGGAGAAAATACAACGACTCGGCGCGACGCTAGCGCTTGTAATGAGTACGCGAGCAGCACTACCGAGCCTGACACGCCGCGGCCCTTGCCGAACCGATTTCACACACTAATAAGTATAACATTCCCTTTTCGGGCGATTCCCGACGCGGCCTCCCCTTACGCAGATTACTCTGCATGAAGCTCTAGCAACGCGTAGCTCACCGTCGGACATCAACAGCGCTAGAGGCAAATCACGACGACCGGTATATTGTCCAGGACGAGCTGGCGCTCACGCCACACTCCTAGCCAGCACCAGCGCACTGATCATCCAGGTCCGACACGCAGGCAAATAGGTCGTTCTACCAGAATGGCATGCATTGTATGTTCGGCCTGCGTGCGAGAGGCCGAGTAGGCACCGCGGAACATCGATCATGGATGATGCACTCAAGCCCCGACATAAATAGAGCGCGTAAGTCACTTTTCTCTCCCCTCGGACCGGATACTCAAGGACAGGACCGAGCAGAATTATATACGTGGCCCGGAACGGGGGAGGCCGTGTTGGCTCATCGGCACTGAAAGTAACGTTCGCTAGCCGGTCGCGCGGTCGGCACTGATCCATGCTCCGAGGGCGTGGACCACAGAGCGTCGGATACTACTTAATACGCGGCAGCGGCTTGGCCTCACTCGTGCACAATTACCCCGTTTGCACCAAGCCCTGCTCGCACAGCGTGGCTTGAATGCATACCAGCGTGTTCTACGAGGGGTGATATACGGATACAGTTCAAGTCGGCGAGGGTCGGCCTCGTCAATCTGTCGAGGGTAAGACGGCTCGACGTGGATAACTACAAGTGCGCAGATGCTCCGAAGCCAGAGTTCGGTCAACTTGAGTCAAGAACAGGGTACTCTGGCCTTGGTGGTTCCGACGGATTCAATACCACCATGTTCCAGTTGCAGAGGTATCAATCTCTCGTTTCTCTCCCACGCTCCAACGGTATCTGCTCCCACAGGTAGGTCAGCTATTAGAGCATAAATATTCGGTGGAGGATATGCAGTAGGCTCGAACCACCTTCCACAGCTATGAACCTGTGTCGGGCACGTATCGATAGCCGAGGAGACTGGACGCAATACAGTAGAAAAGTTTCGTGACCCTCTCATGAGCGACCATCGGCATGTCACCGTTTCACTCAGTTCTTGGAGGATTACCTCCCCGATGAATATGCGCATACACTCAATGCATTTGTATGTACCATAAACATTGCATGACCTTGAGCTGCGAGGGAGAGGACTCTACCGGGAGTTGCTGCACCATTGGGGAAGCAAAGCCTTCAGCCACTTTGAGGTGACTTCATGAGATTGTCATTGAGATAGAAGTCCGCCAATATCACACCTCAAAGGACTTTGACTTCACTTTGAACAACACTAGCGATCGCGGCTGCACGGGTACTAGGCCTGCACATACAGCTGGTTCACAAAGTATCCGGACATTGTACTTCGGAATGAAATTTCCTTCCAGCACCGATACCTTGGTCCCCCGTAAAACCTGCCGGGGGTTTAAATTCGAATAGAGGACCACAAGAGGTTTCTACACCACATACCATATTGGCTGTACACTCCCTAATATGCTGGCCATTACCTGACCAACTTCCTAGGAGGAAGCCCTGAGGCTTGACTCGTTACTTGGAACATAATGACCAGCTTTGAGGCTGAACCGCTGCCACCACGGTCCGAGTTGATTCCCCGAGTAGCATTTTATCCTTATGCACTCAGTGCATATGATGCTTGCGTGGAGTTTGAGAAGTCCGCTTTGGCCCAGCAAGACTCTCGCCGCTTCATATCGCTCGAGTCTTAGGCTACCTACTCGTCCACGCGCCTTCACATCAGGCGTTCGCGGAGACTGTCAGTACAATCCACTCCTGCAGCCAAGCTGAGGACACGCTGCATGTGTCGGGACAGGCCTTTCTTAAACTGTTCATACGTGCCTGTGGGTATGCCACTTGTCCTGCTGCGGCTCATATTCATTCCCTACCAGTCAGAAAAAACAAAGGGAGGACCCCTTCCTCATCCAACCACCATCCTTTAATCACGATCGACTCTTGCTCATGACCACAATTCAGGGGGCACCAAAAGATCATGTCACCGCAAAGGCCCAGGTTCTGCCCGCGCATATTGCTACATTTGCGTTCCCCTGCTCATGTTTCGGTTGTTGTAGGTGCTCATACGCAATGGCTACAGATGTGTTGGCTCCGGCTGCTATGACACATTGGCGAGGAAGAAGCTCGGTCTTTCAAAGCAGGAGCTTAACGATAATGGCGCCATTGTCGATACGCAATGTGCTCACATCGTTCCTGCGTCGACCTATTTCAACATCGATCCTGACCGCTCCGACCAAGATACCGGCATGGCACCATAACCCGAAATACTGCAGGTGTAAGTTGTTCGCTGATGCAGTTGATTTTAGATAGATGATGCTGCCTCTGTTTTGGCTGTTCTGAAGCATTTCGGCTACGATTTTGAGAAGCTGAATGGTACTAATGTGCATCGTTGTACAACGTAATGACTCTCGAGATGAACGTACATAACCATTTTGATCAATTGATATTATGGCTGGACGCCACGGTGAGTGCTCTGCAGTCTTTGGGCCACATTTACCTTCCACTGATGGCCTTCCAGGACACTCCGAACCGCTACCGCATTGGATTAGTCGATGAAGGTTACCTTCTGTGGAGGCAGTTTGTGACATTTACTTCACCTGATTCCGAGCTGCTTCCGCTTCCCTCACCTGAGCTCCTGGCATTGCACGCGACATGCGCAAAGGTTGCCAACCTTTCTGGTGCGGCTGAGTATCTCAACGAGCTAGATATGATTTGGAGATGACAAATGTTCTGACCTTCAATGGAGCTTCAGCTGAAGTCTTGCATCGTGCGCTTGCCTCCCTCGTCTCACGAGGGATAACCGTCGGGGCATAGTTCCTCATTGTCGTACACATATTACATTGCAGCTGTCGTACTTATCAGAAGAATGCAGCTGGAAGCAGCTGGGGGCTCCTGATTTATTGTACACTACCTATATGGTTTTAATGGTATTTTCTTTTGGGGTGGGCGCGCAGGTACCGGTGGTCGATATGTAGCGGGTGCTAAGTCTCGGTGCCACATCCGACAACTTCGAATGTGGCGCCGAGACTGGTTGCTTTAGGAGAATTACTGTAACGCTTTGACCTCGAGATACTAATAAGATAATCGGTTTCTCGTCTACAATACAGGTAGTCTAAGTCTACAAGGCTATTCATCAGACGATGCGAAGCATGCTGAGGCTGCCAGCCCCTGCAGGCCTGCTCCTTTGAGCTTGGACGGATGTCGCGCCGCCACGCGAGAGTGAGGACAAGGTGCATAGAACGGGGGGACTCAGAGTCCGGGATAGAATATACATTTATGTATTCAAATTGTCTACATATGGTCTGTCTGCTGTCGTATCCTCGCAGGAACATTGCGCAATATTAATAATATAAAGCAAGTGCGCATGCATGCCCATCTGCTACTTGCCGTGTCCTAGCTAATCACCTCTTCGCTGATACCCTCTGATGAGTATGCGCTGCATTTCCGGTGCCGCCACATTACTGCCATAAAAAGAGATGTTAGAGATGTTGACAGTGCAGATGTCGGGATGTCGCAGTGTCTGTGCCGTGGATGCGATCGAAACAGGAAGTCAAAGAAATTTCGGCTCTTTCCGCATCCTCCACTAAAGAGACTTCAGACTATGGGCAAACACGCACGCAAGCGGCAGCGGACAGGCAGAGCACAACATGAAGAGGTGCATCCCCTAGGTACCGTGGCCTCCACTCATGACGATGCCGGCAAAGACGACGAGGAGCGCAGGCTGGAGAGCATGCTCTTCGGCACGCCTTACGTTCCATCCCAAAAGCAGAACAAAAATATACTAGTAGTGTCCGATGAGGATGGGGAGGACGTGCAGGAGGAGAGGGGCGGGAGGGAGCTTGAGCATTTATTAGATACGGACGTGAGTCGTCAGATGGTCTACGGAGTGCTTGTCGTCTAATGGGTCAGCTTGCTGGAAGCTTTTCTTCGTAGACGATGCGAATCCATTGGGTTCGGGGCTTCATGCGCAAGAGAAGGTAGAGGACGATGATAGCCGGGAGGAGTCCAATGCTGAGGCCTCAGGGAGCGGTATTTTGGGCGAAGAGGATGAGTCGGGCTCGGACGACGAGGAAGAAGAAGCGGGGGACACTGGAGCTGCAGTGAAGGACAACACAGATCCCCCCAAGGGTCGCAAGGCACCAGCATGGACAGACCCGGACGACCAGCAAATACAGGTATCCCTCGCATCCAACAAACGACTCCGGAAGCTCCGCGATGCGCCGACGGAGGACACGGTCGGCGGGCGCGAATACGAGCGCAGGCTGCGCAGGCAGTTCGAGAAAATCAACCCTACGCCCGAGTGGGCGATCAAAGCGCGGAAAAAGCAGGCGAAGCGGCGGCGCGCGTCGGTATCGGATGGTGAGGATGAGCGAGCGGATGTGGATGATTTGTTGGCGTCAACAGATGGGATCCTGAGCGGCGCGAAGAAGTCGAGGGTGCTGCCGCAGGGCACGCTGGCTATCGAGCGCCTGCGTGACGCGAATATTACCGCGAAGGCGGAGGGCGAGGTGAAGGCGATCCAGTTCCACCCATCGCCGCGGATACCGGTCATGCTCACCGCCAGTACCGACCGCCGACTACGTCTGTTCAATGTACGCATATTCGGGAGTCTCAGTCTCGCTGCCGCGTACTAACTACATGACCATAATATCCCCAGATCGACGGCCACTCGAACCCGCACCTCCAGACCCTCCACATCCCCTCCCTCCCGCTGACCAACGCGCTCTTCCACCCCGACGGCTCTTCCGTCCTCCTCGTCGGCCCCCGCCCCTTCTACTACACCTACGACCTCCAATCCGGCACCTCCCGCCGCTCCCCGCGCGGGCTCTGGGGCACCACCTTCACCAACAACACCAACGCTGCCGAGAGCATGGAGACGTGTGCGTTCAGCCCCGACGGCAGCGTGCTCGCCGTTGCGGGCCGCCGCGGCGCCGTGCACCTCGTCGACTGGCAGAGCGGCGGCGGGCAGGTGGTCGGCAGCGTGAAGATGAACGCGGGCGTGAAGAGCGTGTGGTGGGCGAGGGGCGGGGAGGGGCGCGAGCTGATGACGCTCAGCCAGGACTCAGAGGTGTATGTCTGGGACGTGGGCGAGCGGCGGTGTGTGCGGCGCTGGAGGGAGGACGGGGGGTTCGGGAGCCAGGTCATGGCGGGCGATAATGCGGATCGGTATCTGGCTATTGGGTGAGTAGCTGTTTGTAGGTTGGGAGTCGATTGTCCAACTCACCTCGCTTGCAGCTCGAATACAGGCCTTGTGAACGTGTACAGTCCGGCGCTGCCCTCGGCTGACATGCCGAAACCGCTGAAGACAATCGGGAACCTGACGACCTCGATATCCTCCCTCCGATTCAACCACGACTCCCAGCTCCTAGCCATGGCCAGCAACGTGAAAAAGGATCAAATGCGCATGGTACGCAGACTGTCCCTTGAGTCTTAGGTCGCACACGTTTACGTGAAATACAGATCCATCTGCCTTCCCTTACGGCGTTCTCGAATTGGCCCACATCGAGTACGCCACTCGGCCATGTCACTGCTATGGACTTCTCGCGAGGCAGCGAATACCTCGCAGTCGGGAATAATCGCGGCCGGGTTCTACTGTACCAGTTGCGGAACTACATTAATCAGTGATCTTTGGCTGCATTATGTTTCTTTGGTAGACCCGTGTCTGTCTACATTCCACGCGCGATAATACTGGAGCGGGGGGTAAAGGAAGCGATGAAAATTTACAGTTGCGTGCCGGAAGCTGTCTCGACGTCTGCGCGACACAAGTTGATGCCGACAGGGGGCTGGCACCGAGTCTAGTCCATCGGGAGATGCCAAAGTTATGCATTGATACGAACACATTAAATGGTAGATACAAGAGCACACGAGAGTTGGGCGCCGAGATCCGAATGGTCCACTGGGGATGTCCAAAAGTCGGGATGTTGAAGAGGAGTCGTCGGTCAGCATAGAAGACCAGTGGCGGACAGGAGACCAGAGGGGTCGTGAAATACAGGGAAGCAGCAGGGAGCAGAGATGGAGCTCCGTGGTTGTTGCCTAAGAATCCGAGGCGTATCGAGACAGCAAGTGCGTATACGTTGCAGAAATCTAGATCGGCAAGTCAGCAACTGGGACTGGGATCAGGTGCTCGGCCCTGTCAACCTTCTCCGCACGCTGTTCACCATCGGGCACATATCGACAAATGACGGTGGATGCTTCAAACCATCGCTTGGCCTCGTCCAATAGCGATGCGCTATGGCGGATCCTTTAGTGGCAGGAGCGGAGAGGACATCACAAACGCTTTTCACGAACTGTAAGCACTCGATACCAGTATTGTACGTGGTGGCAAGGAGCCACTGGCGCTCGTCCGCCGGATAGGCCTAGGGAGAGGTAGGTAATCAGATCAGACCAAGGAGGGGTTAGGATACCTCGATTTCGGAGCTTTCATCGTGCTCTTGAGTCTCCAATACTGTCACTGCCTGCTCGACGTAACCAATTGCTTTCAATCTGTCAGCGGGCGCGTTCCGGGATAAGAGAATCGTGCATATAGCCCTCAGCCATCTAGCAAATTTCTTCACGGATACCATGTTACGGTCCAGGCTCGCGTGCAGGATAGCCTAGATAAGTTAGAGGGACGATCTCAAGGATACAGAGTCCGATCACCTCGAGCACGGTGAATAGAACTGGTAACGTCATTACCACGGTGCCAAGAAGCCCAAACTAGTGTACTTGCTTTCGGTCGGGCAGTCCTTTTCTACCCACTAGGGATGGATAATCGGCAAGGTCCCAACATGTCTGAGATGTGGAGCACAACCACGCACAAGGATATCGGCAACTGCCTCGAAGGTGTTGACAGCCAGAGCATCGGCTCTCACTATTTCCTATGGGCCGCGTATCAGCATGACGGAACATGGTTAGGACCTACTGAATTGCTACCCCAACGGTCTCTAAAAGAGTGCACCAATCCTTGAGGTGGCACAACATCTCCACCTGGAAAACACGCAATACGTGAAGAAAGGAGCGAACTCGGGGAATGTCCTCTTGACGACGAATCAGGTTCTTCCCAAGGATGCCCTGGATTCTAGCTTTGGCCTCCTCTATATTTTTGAGAGTGGGCCTCAATCGATCCCCCTGGCGAATTCCATAAGACATGTGCCACACGTCATACCAAAAAGATCAAGAGCCATACCGGGATTGAGCCGTGCAAGAGTCTTTCTCGGGCCATGAAGACTAGAAAGATATGGTCGTCGTAGAACTCAGGTATGACCATACGAACTCACCTCGTCCTGAGATACTGGCGAATGAAGCGTTGACAATATATTGGTATACATCCGAATCAACGTCCATGGCGGCCATCTGACAGTAGACTTCTAAAAGCTGCCGGCAAGCGCTGGATTTCCTCAGTCATCAAAGATGCGCATTCCACATTACCTCTCGGGTGGCCTCGAATAGATCAGAAACGGTATCTGGTGAGCTTTCCCATTCAGAACATCCTTGCACACCGCAGTTGTAAGCGGCTCGCCATAGCCATGATACGTCCTTGCTAATCACAGCCCCTGCCTTCCTCGATGCCGCCTTCTCACAGCATGACTTAGCTACGAAAAGTCATTTGCATAGAATTATCCGACCAAGCTCTGCTCGATCAGAACTTACCCGTCTTCAGATAGCGTATCAGGGCCTGGACCAGTTCGAATCTATACACTTAGGATTGCGAGCGGTCTTTCGAAGACAGACCAGCTTACCTGTTCGCGCCTGGTTCCGACAGTAACTTGAGGATCAATCGGACGAGACAGCGTATTATAGTTATCGCGTCAATCTCGGTCTCGATGCTCTCGTCGTCCTTCAGCGTCTGCAGTAATGCATCCAGAATCGTAAGGAGCAAACACTTCAGTTCCGATTCATGGGCCATTTGGGTGGCCAATAGGAGCATGTTCCGGTCGAAGTCAGAGGAATTCACCATATCTTTGACAGCTCGGATGGCTGAGGGCCGGTCATTATAAATATCTCCTCACATGATGGGACCACCTCACTTACCTTCCTCTTCTAGACCTAAACCCATATGCGGAGTCAGCTAAGGGCTTGGGAGATTTGTCTCGCTGAGTTCACTTACCTTGGTGGACTGCTGTGAGGAAGACAACGTAATAAGTCGCAGCTTCATCCGTGGGACAGTGCCGGATAGCGGTATACGCCCTGCCATATTCTTTCCCGTGGATGAGCGCCAACGCAGCTTTCCTATAGCATTTCGCCTCGGTGGATGTACCCATGCTGCTGAAGATGCTGTGGGCACCCGCAAGGAACCACTCCGCTGCCTGCGACCATCGCTTCGCATGATAGTGGCGATCGCCAAACTGCCAAAGAAGCTGCGATACCCAACAGTCCATACTGGGACTGGACAGGTGATCACGGTTATGCAACCTACCGTTAAACATGCGACGGTAGAAACTTTCGCCAACTTGATATCCCCGTTATGCAAATCTACTAGATTTCATTAATAACAGAGCAATGCGTGAGGATAAGACGTACCTGAGAATGCCTCGGCCATGTCCCCCATGGCCCTTCCATGGTCTTGGTCCTTGGAACAATGGTGGATCAAGGATAAGAGCAGCCGATCGATTGAGTTGAGAACATGCTCCCCCTCTATTTCTAGGCTTCGCTTCAGCGAATGTCGGTGTATAGCTGTGACTAGAGTACTGAAGATGGATCGTCAATGACGGTGCTTAGATAGCTCTCGGCGACGTACTGATGCTGGTGAAGTGTCCGAAGCTCTTGAAGTAAACTAGGTCTAGGTTTGGAACGGCTCAAAGAGAACAGTGAGGCACCTCTTACTCTGTAACATCGGCATCCGTCAAAGCCGTGTGATCGACAACAGACTGGAACGCTGGAAACTCGCGGTTATTGTGGGCTAATCGTGCGGCACAACCTCTCGGGGAGTTACCGTCCATAAGAGCGAGTTCGGACGCCCTCCGGCGTTTCAACACGGCTATCCTCATCCATCTTAGTTGCTGGTATTCCGGGCTTCCCTATCAAACGCCTGTATGAAAACATCAAATTCAGAGAAATGAAACGGGTCGATCTCACGCTGTTTGTGGTGGAGTCAAGGGTCGTAATAAGCTCATTCAAGGAAGCTTCTGCGCGGGTCAGATTCTCGGGTTCAAGGGAGGAAGAGAGAAAATAGGCCCGAGCTACGCGAGAGGTCAGTCTCTAGGAACCTCAACATGCACCACTCGCTGTCACCTAGACTGCGTAAAATGGATCGCTGAGGGTAACAGCACGTTAGAACTTGCGCTATGTCTGGACATCCAAAATTACGAGCACGATTGACCTTCAGTTCTGGTAAGCCAGGCGATGCTACGTCTTCCAGGTGCTCAATCATCGTGAAGGCCTTTTGCATCCATGGCACAGACTCTCGGGCTGATTCAGGCTCTACAGCTCCAACGTCTCGCGCCTTGCTACGAAGAAACGACTTCCCGATCTCCAGTAATTTAGCGGCTACGCGTTCTCGCTGAAGAATCGAACGTTATCCCGCTCTAATGCAAAAAGCACACGAGGAACACCTACATCAAGAGCCTGCAGTAATTCTAACTGTGCTTCATTTTCTAGCATCACATGTGAGTATCCTGTCATTCAAGGCTGCCGTACTGGGTGGGACCTTTCTGACCTGTGATCTTCTGGAGCATAAACTGCGCCACCCCATCATTGCCCTCCCTAAATGCCTAAATGGGCACAGAAAAGGTGTGAAACCCGGGGAAAAGTAATAATAGTCGTGTACTAACGGCATCCATTCTGGTTGTGTAATATGTGATAGTCGCTGTCGCCGCGGTTTGAGCGTGTTCGCCTTCCAGTTGGCCGGCATTCCGAAGGGATTCTTCATACTGTTCCAAGTATTTATCACAGCCATTCTGTCGATTAGCACATTCCCACAACCCCAGGGGACAGGAGTGACCTTGGCAGCCGACATAAGAACACTTGCTGCTGCATCTCTCCTACCAGCCTCTTCGCTTGCTCGTGAGGCCAGGACAGGAGCGGCAAGCGGCCATCATGGCAATCCTGGATGTAAGACTTACCGGACAGGGCACTACCAACTTTGCTTGCCAAATGAAGCATGCGTAGTAGTGCTATCGCGTGGTTTTGAGAGGAGGAAACGTGTCAACGGTCAGAAGGTGAACTGATTACTCAGTAGAGGAGCTCACTCTCCACGTTAAGTTTATGCTCTAGTCCTGCCTCGATGAGACGATATCCTGCGTATTTTACTTCGCGTATCATAGGCGGTGAGCGCATGTCTTGTCGAACGGGAAGTTACATGTAACGAAAAAACGTACGTGCGGCCGACAGAGTTCCGCCGTTTGGGTCCCGCCCATGTTGCATTGTGCCGGACCAATTCCACAGAGTAACCCCTATACCCTTAATCAGGTTTTCTGCGTTGGGGACGTTCGCGTCAGATAAGACCCACACACCTTCCTCATCCAGAGAATCTGCTAAGTCTTGCCAGCTCTTACTAGATCTGGGCCGGCGCTCTACAAGCGACTCGGCAAGAGCAGATATCTGGTACAGTTCGTCCGGAATAGCATGATCTTCGAGGCACTTCTTGTCGCTTAGCCGCGGCTTCACCTTGAGGAGGAGGTCTTACTACAGGTCAGTACATGCGCGCCGTCCCCTATCGAGTCTGATACTTTCGCCGGTCTCGCACCTATTATCTTCTGGTGTATATCTCGTAAGGCTTGCGGCGCTAGGCCCTTTTCCTTATGTAGCGACATCCTATACCGCTGTCCACAGGGAGATTCAGGCAGGTACTTAAATCAGGATAAGTGTCACGGTCCTGCGACCGAAGCGAGCGCTTAGCACGCGGGTGCACTGAGGATGTGACCTGATGTGACCTAACGCGCCACAGGTCACACTTTCTGCACCGTTTCGTGTTAACGTTTCTTTCTAGCATGTCTGCAAGCCCCTCTACAATTTCTGCGATAGCTGGACTGCCTGCTGACGCGGTCGCGCGATGTGAGAAGGTACGCGCTCAGCAATCCCGCCTTATGCGAAATTTGATGAATATGTCTCTTAGGAAGCCCGCAGAGACGGGGCATTTGCGGGTTTGACATGCGGACTGACAGGAGGTAATATCCGCCAATACGTCTACTATTGCTTGGAAATAAATAATGGAGCCTTCTCAGCCCTGGTTGGCGCAAAGCTTATGCGTCTCAATCGTAATCTCACCGTTGTTTCTGGCTGTCGTAAGTGGTTTCGCTCTGCATAGGAGTACGCGCTCATGATCGGTCCAGTCACCGGAGTTTTGTCCGGATATTTATTTACGCTGGCCTTTCGAGACGCTAACATAGCGCAGTTACGAAAGGAGGTCCAGCTGAATGCAAGATCTACTTCCTTCGTGGCGGTCGATCATACACAATAGAATGATTTTTGCCAGCACCTACGAAACTCTCTTTCTACCCGATCAGGGGACATGGTTATGCCTTGCTTTGGGTCGTCCACCAACGTCATCAAAATAAGTCTGGGGCGACTAATTGCCGCTCGACTTATTACCCTGGATTCCATTTTAGATTGTTTATCGACCATCAACTTGAAGTACATATGGATGGCTTACGACCTCAAGGTTCGCCTCCAATACATCCCGGCTGTGTTGATCGCAAATACGTGATAGAGTTGTCCGTTCTGGAATGCACTTACTTGCCTTGCTAGGCTAGTTCTTGTACATCTCTCAAAATCTTGCTACCTCAAGCTGCATTTATATGCGTGTCCGGACGACGTCCTCGTGGTGCATTAGCATGCGTTGGGGCTGGTTCATATTACTGTGAAGAGATTTCTGAACGCTCCGTTCTATTCTGGTTCCACTCTGGATATAGCGCACGTTTCCCATGCTCGTCTTCCCAATGTTCCCTCTGGTTGGAGATATTCTAGGCACGATCAAGCAAGGCCGCGTTACTCTATCTGATAAGTCTGTCTAGGATCTTTCTCTTAGTTGGAAGACTGCGGTGGATTGGCAGATCAGGTGAGCATCGCTGCGCGAAACCGGGGCCTGTGCTAGATTTGTTGACCGCCTCTCACCATCGTGTCTCGCCGTCATGTTCTACATAGAGTGCCAAGACCGTCGCAGCGCGGAAGCTGTGGTATTCCCTGCGCTCGCAAACCCCACTCTCGTGACTGATTGATGTTTCACTTCCAGTGCATATACTCTGGGGACGTCTGCGCCCCTATCACTCATGGACGACTTTAGCAGCTTTGGCGGTTGCTGAGAGGAAGCACGGAGTATCTCTAGCGTTAGACCGAAGTAGGTCTCACTGATAGAACGGCGAAATCGCCTCCTAATTGCGGCAGCGGACCCTAGGGATTACTTGAGGCGACTTTATGGATTGGGGGCTCGTCAAGTACGTATTCTAGTGCTCGACAATCATGGTCACCAGAGCCCGATGTCCTGCCACCGGCTGGAGCTAAATCAGTGCCGTGAGTCCGCGGCGCTGCTCACCGAGAACTGACCCGTACAGGACCTGGCTTGGCAAGCTCATTGTTACCGCTGCTGACGGACGCAGCATATACCTTCATATACCAAGTCTCAGTGGAAGTCCGGCCAAAGCCGTCGCATCCATGATGCCACCGCTGCTACGACCTGCCTGGACCGGGCACCTGTAAACCTATATATGCTCCCCGATCTCTAAATAGCCTCGTTGATCATTGTCTTATTCGTGCCGAACATCTTAACCTTCATCTCCGCAGAGGGAACAATTGGGAAGTTACGTACCGACATGGCGGCACTTTGCAACTACGCCATTTCCTCGTATGTATGCGTCCAACAATTGGACTCACCTTCCGCGTGGAAGGCACGTTATATGCCTTAGAGCCGTGGGAAAGGTTCCAATAGACGGAGCGAGCACAACCGACGTACAACGGCGTCAGTCGGGGATCCGGATTACACCTGCATCAAGGTAAGCAAAGATATCGACCGTATCATTACGGGTCGATTTCTGCGGTCTCATTTCGCAACCGCTCCATTCTTCTCCATTCACCACTGTGAAACGCAGCTCGATGAATGGCAGTAGTGCGTCTTCATATCTCGTCTCACGGCTAACTTCGTAGGTTACCTCGTACGGACGCTCTGCGCAGACTGCGCTAGCGCTGCGGTCCCATCCGCCCCTTCTCCGCCCCACATTCTAAGAACTCGCCCTCAGCTTTCTTCGCCTAACCGCACGCGGCGCTAGCTTCGCTTCACATCTCTCCAGCGTTCCGTTCCATCTCAAGTCACCATTGCCCACTTCATTCATCGAGCTCTGACCCACCGTCCGTTTGATTGTCGTGACGTCGCTCTCGCTTCCATCAACTACGTGAACCTGCGGTGAACTATTGCCCTTACCCGAACTTCACTGATGCACTCCTGCCGCTTATGGACTCCGGGACGGTGCACCCTCCGGACGGACCTGCCGGCCGTACTTACTCTGATACCTCATCAAAGTTGGCTGGTGTGGTGGGTCTATTACATTACTTACCAAAGACAGGTGGGTCTATGACACTACTCTAGTAGCCCCATTCTCATGTCCACCTCCCATCGGCAACCTTCTTAGCGGTCCGGCGACTATCACTTCGGTCCTTTATGATGGAGATAAGAAGAGGAAGATGACACGCCATAGTCTATATCCATCCATTTTTCTCACAGATGTAAGTGATACTCTATGATACTTTGCGCTGCGTCAACAGGGTTCGTTGGAAATACTTGGCTATGCGAGCTTAAACTGGACACGTGGGATGATAGTTCAAGCCACCGACCGTATGCAGGGTGAGTCGTACATGCATTCTTTGTCCCCACAGACTGCGCCCGTGATCCTTGACCATTCCAGAGATGGTTCGGATGCGACAATGGCAGTACTGTAGTCAACGCCACGCATGCTTGATCCGCAGGGCCTGGCCGCTGTGTTCCTACGCCTCGGACGCTCTAATGCGACTTTATTGGACCCTTTTGCGCGTGTAGCGTAAGTCCGGGCGGGACGAACTGATCAGGCTACGCATGCGACGCACATCCTCAGGACGCAGAGCGACAGAAACCACTTGCAGGTGGAGTCCTCCCCTCGCCGCTCCTTTTGGTCGTCACCTTGGTTTGTTATCAGCATCTGGTGCCGGACCTCCCTCAACCTCGCTCACAGAGGCTCACAGACGAACCTGAATTCCAGCCGCGATGAATGCGCTAATTGTTCTGTTCGTCTGGGCCGAACTGTTATGCGGTGGCTGTAGCCCGATAATAAGCTATGGCGGTCAACTGTTCTAGTTGTCTCCACCGCATCTGTCTACTCAGGCATGTTCTCTCCTTCCTTCTGACCAGGTGCCTCTCGTCCTTGATCGAAAGCCGATGCGATGGTGCGGCTGCGCGTTATCGTCGCGACGAGCCCTCGGTCCATTGCGTTAGCTGCTCCCCTGGGGCCTATCGACTTACTGCACTTGGTGTTCTACAGCTGACCTACATTCGACCACCGTTTCATAAGGGCAGCCCTAGTCGGGCACGATCGTACTTAGCGCTGCCAAAGTGCTCCAGCTTCACTCCCCATATCGGATTCCATATCAGAACTGGAGTGTGGAGGTGAGTTCCGTCTCAGTGATATATATCTGATAAAGGTGCTCTGCGCCATCTAGCCGGGGGTGCTGACTGTATGTACACTCCGGGCGCCGCGACGACGCCGTCTTTACCGTAGAGTAGGTATTATGACTTTACAGCAGTTTGCAAAACGATGGGCCTACCGCGAATAACAGTAGTATAGCAGAAGCTTACCATCTTTGGTGTGAGAAGGTCCCGCAACTGTCGGCTATGAGCTGAAGTTGAAATCGAGCTTGTTTTCGGACACGTCTACCGTTGCCGAGCAGGACCAGGTCGACTTTGAGCGTCGCGAGTTCGGATTGTGGTGTTGGGGTCTCTGTGGCGTGGTTCTGTGACATGCAGTCACATTTCCAGTAGCTAGACGTCTACCATATATATAGTGTGACTACCGCCATACTTGGGTGGTACTGAAGTCAACTTCGAGGCCCAAGCGGGAAGCATTGTTCATTCAAGCCATATTGAAGCTTCAATCTCTACATTGATGATACAAGTTGCCAGGAGATGAGACTGGTCACACTCAGATTTAGTAGTAGCCTAGGACATGTACTTAATTCACCGGCCGGCTTCTGATACCAACATATAGTCCACTGTTCTTAGCTATCAAACCTACTATAAAGTGCAACACATTGCTTCGAATAGCACTTTCCCCCACAGGAATTCTTGTTGGAGTCTTTGAGGCACAGGATACTTCGCCGATGTACCTTCCAAGTCGGGATGGTTGTTAGAGAGCCACCTCAATCCT
>NW_006920410.1:3900095-3980604 GCF_000344685.1 Gloeophyllum trabeum ATCC 11539 | reverse complement strand
ATACTTCGCCGATGTACCTTCCAAGTCGGGATGGTTGTTAGAGAGCCACCTCAATCCTGACATGCCACCACTCCTACAATTTCATGATGAGTGTATATGAGCTATGAACCAGACTACATGGTTTGTCTAGATCTTAAACAACAAAGCAGAGTTGTCACTTGTACCATAGGCAGACCTTGGTAATATATAGTATTGCACAATTCATACAAAGGAGAAGGGTGCTAATTACACATATACTGTACCAGACTATGTGTATAGGCTCTTTCCATACTCTCAGACCTAATAGAAGTGTACTGAGAGAGCACATAGAAGTCAACAAGCATTAGCACAGGAGGAACTCGATATTTAGAGGTGGATGTCACTCCTTTCCATCACGCGGTGCCAGGACCCCGAGTGCAAGCCCGCATTGCTGTGCTCGATTTCCTAAAGTCGACCTGGTCCTGCTCGGCAACGGTACACGTCTCGGTCCCGCTGAGACCTTCTGGAAGTCGGAACACGAATATTCCTATGCTACTTTTTTTCTGAGTAGGCCCATCGTTTTGAAACTATTGTAACAAAGGTCTCATCACCGAGTGATTGCGAGGCCGTGACATCGGGCGTTCACATCCGCCACCACGCAAATAACAAGTTAGCAGTCGGCGTACCTGCAGCCTGTTTCGCAGTACGTATACATTTGGGACATACACCGGCAATTCCGCACTGCACTCGCGGGCTATGTTCCTTTCTGCGACTGTATTCGTCCGTTAGAGTGTACTGTACCCTTGCGTAAGGTTACACTGCCTCATTTGTATTCCATCGTTCAGTTTCTCGATGAGAAGACGGCTGGGGCTGATAACAGCCAACTCAATATTGCTTGACGCAACAAACACGCAACTGTCGATCTAGGCGTTGGCGCCGATCGGCCCGGCAGTGCAGGAGAAAGCAGAAAGCCCAAAGCGATCGGCCGTCGCGCTGGTGGCGATGACGCCTGCCGTATATGGATAGGGTATTTTATCACAGGCTAGACTTGGAAAGACGGTTATTGCAGCAACAGGACCCGCGGGCGTGAGGAGGATCGCAGGCTACGATCAGTGGGATTCGGAATGTTATATCAAACATCCGTGCAGGGCGAGCAGGTAGCTTGTATTCCCCTGCCCCATCTGTCCAAGCTACTGTACAGCTGATCTCCGAGGTCTTGGGCTGAGCTGCCAGCGTTCTGCGGGACTTACGATATGCGCGGATGGCATTTGCTGAGTTGTCATGCACCTCAGATGCATCACAGGACTGCAAGCGTCATTGCAGATACCACTTTACTCCAGCTGCAAGTAAGCCAACCCTGAAGGAAACTTTCGTGTCTGTAGTATTTCCCGCTGGAGAAGCCCGTGCCGCCCTTCTGCCAATCGGAATGTGTGCAGGTTTCGAACCGAGTCGCAGCGCGAACCTGGCTGCCTGGCAATTGACCTCTGGACCGATCACGCACAGGGCCCGGTAAGGCCAGATCGCATCTGACCTATGAACGAAGCTTAGATCATAGCCCAGTTCTATCGCCGTGACCGGGCTGTCTTCGTGACTTGGATAAGTACGAATATGGGTGGACTTTAGCTTTTTCAGGCATATCCCGTGACGTGACGTGTCGTAGACCCCTACTCGAAAAAGGAACCTGACAAGTGCAAATGAAATCTTCCCGCCAAATGACTGCCGGCTTACCCAGAACAGACGCCGACGCCGGAAGAGCCTATGCTCGTCCGCAGCAGACTCGCTGCTCGCCTGTGTCCATGTTATTCCCGATCATCTAATCATCCAGAATCCAGCAAGCGTATGTTTTGAGCTCTTCCCTTGTTTCGCTTGCCAGGGGGAGTAAGGGGGGATGGACATCCTGCGCTGTTAGCGTCCAGTTAGGCGGATCCGGAAGCAGTACTAGTGCTGCTAGTCCAGGCTCGCGCACCCTTACATACGCCATAACTTCAGGCTTCTGTCCAAGCCTCTGGAGCAGTCAGTCACCAGCACATGTAATAATATGTTGAACGTCGAAAGCTTGTTAGGAAGCCGCCGCGGAGGGTTCAGATTCAGAAGGGAATCGCACGGAAAGTGGGGACTGTGAAAGGTGGTACGCCTGATCTTCCGGCCGCGGTGCGGATGAAATCATGCGCTGGCACCCACTGTGGATAGACGCACGCCGAACGCGATGGATAATTGCCAGGATCCTGAGATACGATGGGATACGAGCGGCGCAGATACGTCGCGGAACCTACGGCATGACACGTCGACATCTACGCTGCTGTATTGGCTCTGCGCAGGACTAAAACAGACCGATGTCTCCACCCTGCTTACCGTAAAGTTACCATTATAGATAGTATCGCGCGCGTTCACATTACTATTTATTGGAGACGTGGCATGTGCCAGTGGCACGAGAAAATGCGAGTCGCAGCGGAATCGCTGCACGCAGTATCGAGACGATCGATTACTGAAAGCTACGTATCAGATTCGAGTGTAAGGCGGGAGAGTTGCGGGAGAGCGTTGTGCACGGTGATACACTAGGGTCTCGCTGGCGACTGATGGAATGGAACAGGGTCAGTTAGGGGACGGGATGCGCCGCAGAGTACTCGAGGTGTCGGGTAGCCGAGCGGAAACATTAGTGCGTACGTTGCACACGGTGGTGGCACATATACTATGGTGTGGCAGGACCGGGACCGGCAGCGCCTGGCAGCGGTTTCTGAGGAACAGGAGAATGTGTATAGGCCAGGGCGTCCATCGGCCGCGGGAGTGATCTCGACTGATCACCAAGGCAGGACCATGCCGTAGGAGGCGGATGAATTAGTCGCGTTTGTTGCTAGATGCAAAGGAGTAAATGAAACTAGTGTATGTACGCTATAGCTTGGGATCCTTCTGATGAGAGCGGGCGAGGGAGTATGGGGGTGATGTAAACAAAACCATCATCATTCCGCACAGAGCCATGGGCAGAGACGGTGCTGCTACGCGGAGATGGAAGAATGAAGCGAAGGCACGCCGGACAAACTTGGACAAGGGCCGTGAATAGCATGCTTTGAGACCCACATACGAGGAAGCGAGGGCGGATGGTTAGTAACGTGGAGGGAGGCCCGCGAAGCGGGACGGAGATGGAAATACGCTGGTGCATAGCCAAAGCGGGCGATGACATGGATTATTGGGAGGAAAAGAAGCGTCAAGAAAGGGAGAGAACGGGAGCGTATGGCAAGACACACGGGGCGGTAACGAGGTTATGGGCCGATGGTGGATGGGCCGGGTAGAGAGGGGAGATCCGGAAATGGCAATGGAAGCTACGAAACGATTGACCGATGATTTTGGGATCAAACGGATGGACGTCTTGGAGCGGCGAGGAGGCTTTACGGGAAGCAGATGGACTTGCGATTCAGGAGTGGAAAAGAGCCCTTGGAAAATAAAGGCGAAACTAATCCCGTCCGCCATGGTCCGTGGGAGCGCACGTGAGTGGTCCAGCTACCTTTTGCAGCGAAAATGGAGGGAAAGGCTATGGGGAATCCCGGTCAGGTGACCTCGGCCAGCGCGTCGGCAGCGGGGGGAGGTGACATGCAGAAAAATAAAAGGGAAATGGGAGGAAATGAATAAAGGTTAGAATCTGAGATGAAAGTTGGAAATGTCGACGGGAGATCAAATTTGTTGTGGCAGCGAACTGGGCTTCGGAGGAGTCGACCCTTTCGGAGCGTCGACCCTTTTTCCATCTTCTCCTGTTTGTCTCTAAGCGGGATCTCTATCCGGAAAAATGCTCCCTCTTTTCTGCCGTTTTCTGTTGTTCACCGACATGATTAAATACATCCCTTCCGTACTACGCCATGGCCCGCTCTCTCGTAACGTCAAAGCTTTCGTATTTTCTACGCTAAGTCCCGCCAGGCCATACCATGGCCCTATATACACCGCCGTCCCTCCCGCACACACCGTCCGCGTATGCAATGCACCGTAATTCATCCACCCTCCTCCCCACAGAGCTGCTTGCAGCCTCCGCCACCTGGTCGACATGGCGCCAGCCAAAACACGAAATGCCGCTCACCCCGCCGCTCTCTGTGCCCTCGCGGAGAGCGGACAGGCCACAGGTAACAGTCTTGCCGCCAATATCACAACTTGACCGCCACATGGCGCGTGTTTCTCCTTGTAAGTCATACGAGACATTGACTACGGTGAATACATGTCTGACTTGATCGGCGCGCGCAGTAACACCCCCGCCCATGGAGGACATTTCTATAGCCAACTCGTCACGACTGCAGCGCACTGACTCGTCAGAAGACTCGTCCGACATGGACGACTACCAGCAGGCAAAGCCGTCCATGCCCTCGCCAGCGCCACACCTAGTCGACTGGTTCAGCACGTCGTCAAAACGCTCGGCGCACTTTATAGCCGAAAAGACTTGCGAGATGATCTGCTACCTCTGGTTTGCGAACAACTCTGCGCCTCCGTCAAAGTCCACCCTAGGGTCTTCGCGGACACGTGACCACTCCCCTTCCACCGCCTCCCCGCCTTACATTCCCCAAAGTAATCCGCAGACCGCGTCGCTACAGCTGGTCGCGTCGCCAGCGTTTGTGAACTTTATGCAGAAGCTCCTCGAGACGACGCAAGTCAGCCAATCCGTCATCGTGCTCTCGCTACACTATATCTACCGTCTCAAAGAGCGGAATCGGTTCACGAATGGGCAGCCGGGGAGTGAGTTTAGGGTGGCGGTAGCAGCTTTAATGATGGCTAATAAGTTTGTTGACGAGTGAGTCTTGCGCTCTTCAATGACTTTGTTTGATACTGAAGTCACATGTAGTAATACATACACTAATAAGACTTGGTCTGAAATTTCCTCAATATCGCTTAACGAAATCAACAAAATGGAACGCGAGTTCTTAATGGGCGTCGACTTCGACTTATATGTAGACAAGCCGACCTACGAATCCTGGCTCAACCTGCTAAAGGGACTGGTGATGGCGAAAGAGAAGGACTCGAGGAAGTGGCATCGCGGGCGGTGCAAGGACGTCAGGGCTATCGGACGAGTGGTGCCGTCGAGCGTGTGCAGGCCGAGTACGCGGGGCAGGCAGGAGGAGAACGGGACCCGCAGACGGGATCGCGCGCGGTCGACCTCGCCGGTCCAGTCGTCGCGCGCAGCGCCCTTCCACGCATTCACCTTCGCACTACCCCCCCTCCCCTCCACCGCGCCCCGCTCCATCTCGTCGCATCCGTACCCGTCGCCGGAGAAAGACCAGCTCGACTCGCCCGTCTCCCCCACACCCCATTCCGGTGAAAAGCGCTCCGCAAACACCGCGTTCTCGCACGCGGCGGAGGCGTACGACGACGCATCATTGCGGCCGCCTAGACCGTCCAAGCGTCCGGCGAGCATGTACGGGCTCTCCCTCCAGATCCCGGAGCACTCGTCCGGCTCTGTCGCGAACAAGGCCCCGCTCAGCGGGAACGGCGCGGCTCCGAGCCCCATGGAGAGCCTGCAGGGCTTCTCCAGCTTGAGCTTGGGCGGGGACGGAGCCGGCACGCCGGGGTCGTCCTCGTTGCCGAAAAGAGAGCAGCCGCGGACGTTGGCCGCTCCATACCGAGCAGATTCCAGCAGACAGGAAGCGGTTCCTCAGGTACGTTGGCGCGCATATACCCACGTCTCACAGGAGTACTGATGTTTTCTCGTTCCAGAACCTGTACTACTACTCGCTCGCCTGCTCTCCGACGGAGGAAGACCACTCTGCAGACGTGCGATGCCGCAAGGCCAAATTGCGCGTGCACCACGCCCCCGGGCCCACGCACGACTCGTACTACTCCACCTCCGAGCTGGCCTCCTGCCCGCAGCAGCCGCCAACCGCGTACTCGGGTTACCAGTATTCATCGCATGCGTATGGCGGGTATGAAGGACCGAGGATACCGATGGTGGTGCAGAGCGCGTCGACGAGCCCGAACATGTCCATGTCGGAGATGCCGCTCCCGCCGCCGCCCCAGCTGAAACGGTATGAGGGCCCCACCGACGTGTATGCGTGGCGCCGCGCGAGCGAGCCCAACTACGACTCGCTGGCGCACGCGCACTCGAGTTCGCGGTCGCCTGCGCAGCTCCCTCAGTACGAGCAGGCACTGTCCCCGGTCGAAGAGCAGGGATACCGGTCGGAGTTCTCGGACACCGACAGCCCTGGTGTGCCCGCGGCGCCGTTTGCGAATGCAGGCCCGCCCGGCGTGCAGCTGTACACGCCCCCGGAACATACGTACCTCCAGCCCCCCACGCAGCTCCTCCAGTACCGCCCGCCCCGCCCACAGCAGCAGCAGCAGCATGTGGAACGATCGTCGCCCGACTTCACGTATTTCCAGTGGCCTTCCGAGAGGGGAAGGAGGCTCTACAAGTAACGACCGCCTTAATCGCTTCACGACGCATCTTGCAATTGGACTGTTCATTATTGGCGTGTAATACTTTCTCGTTCGGCGGGACTCGTTTTTTCTGTGGTCCCCGCGTTGGGTCTTGGTCGGTCTGTCGTAGCATTCATTGTCCGCATCGCATTTTTCTCGTCTTGCATAGCAATTTTTCTTCTCCCGCTGTTCACGATTCACCTAGAACTCTTTCTCCGCACAATACACTTCCGCATCAGCATCGCACTAGCATCACGCATCCATCCATCCATCCAAGCCATATTGTATTTCTGTATATTGATGTGTACATACATACACTACTCTTAGTACGCTAGCTAGCTGGTTCGTATACCTACCCACACACAGCCTATTACTGTCCGCGTAACTTTATTCGATATAATTATTGCGCCTGTTCGCAGCAGATGAATACTAGTCGCTGCCTTTCTGATCCTTCGCGTGCGGTGTGAACGGTTGGTGTCTAATAATTTGCGGGATGGGATCCGCAACGGGCTACCCGCTGCGCTGCAGTACTAGTTGTGGAGGGGATCAGAATTCTGGCTGTCGCCGTCTCGGCGTTGAAGGGGACAATACGAATGCGGTTGGCCAATTATCAATGCCGCGAATACGATTCCGAGGAGTACCAGTACGCCGTGCGAGAGTCGATACAGACGTGCGTATGAGGGGGGTGATTACTTATCGCGGCGCTGCAGGAGCTTCTCTCGAGTTGCCTATCCGCAGGCAAGCGGCAAGCTTTATTAGCGTGCGTCTCTAGTTGGGAATACAATCAGAAGGAGTGGGCGAGAGCTCCTCGTGGCTAATGTATATAAGATGCTCTCTTAGCCCGCCAGGTTTGGGGATTAGGCTTGTTCGGGTACGCTGGCGAAGTTACGACAGGGGCAGTTGGCCCCTCCCTTTCGGTGCGTGCACGATGCACCTTGGCAACAGCGCGGGGGACGTCAAAGCGTTGACAGCGTCGGGGTTTCGACGACGTTCGAGAGAACGTGCAGCGCCAGGGGAATTGGGCGGCTGCGATGTGTGTTACAGTTCCTGATTCAGGCTGGATCACTGGGTGAATGGCTTTCTTCGTTTTCTCGTACGTGCGGAGGTGACTCACTCTCCCGTCGGCTCGAGTCAATGGGACAGCCTGGAGGCGCTGCTTCATTCACCTGGGGTTAAAGCTTACGAGGGCAGCGGAACAGGCATGTACGTTCAGTTTTACTTTTCTCTTCCGAGCGGCTGGGATTCCCTTCAGTCGATCGACAGCAATTTCTGTTAGTCCTCCGCTATCCGTATATTTCACGATAAGATGGAGCGTTTGTCCTTAGGGCCTTCCGCTTATATACCCGCGTGATACTCCTGTCTAATAAGGTCAAGGTACGTTGCCGGTCCGGTGAATGGTAAAGACAACTAAGACCTGCATCATGATTTATGCGAGTTCCATCGCCTGGCTGGGATGTCGACCCTTCGTATGAATGGAAACCGATATCCTGGCTGCCTGCGAGATCAGTTGAGTAGTCAAGTAAGCCTGATGGATGCTCTTCGGTGTTTGTGGCTGGTCTTGTTTCTAGCTCGTAGTTGCTTTACTTAACGCCGCACATCTCTGTAGCATGCATCGATGCACCAGCGTTTGAAGATTCAGGGTTGATTGGCGATACTGACTAGCAGCTGCTTGCATATGGTGACTTGCCTATGGGAGTAGTCTTCTCCGGATTCGCTGCGTTCATACCGGCCTTCGACAGACGCACCGCACTGCGCTTCGTATTTCCTCGGCTGATTCGGTAGATAAGTTACTGATACTCCCCTTTTGGCATTATTGCTTGAGTAATATGTAAGTCCTGCTTGGGCTAGCTGGTCGACCCTAACCCTAGCTCCTTTAAGGTTTTTGGCGTCGGTTGTCCTGAGATCTTGACGGTCGGATGTGATCTGCGGCTCATCCAGTCGGTCGTGGCGCTCCGATCTGGCAGTTCTGGCAGATTTAATGTACCATCTTCTACGGATAGCTTAATATTGAATCCCAGACGAGCGTAGAGCGCGCCTCTATATCGGATGGGTCTGGGTCTCATATTGTTATTATGAACACCCCACATAGCATGACAGTGTGAAGGATTCAGGCGCCGCGAGAGGTTCCGGATCATGGGTGTCCTGTTTTGTCGGACTGTAGTTTGACCCAGACGTACACTGACGCCACCGTACCGACACGTCGCACACTTACCAAATGTCTCCCATGACTGCCAAAAACGAATGTAACTGAAAGGTAGTTTAGTTAGGTAAAGTGACGGCACTGATCATTACCTGCCAGTAACTCGGAGGTATCACTATAGCATACGACGGACCACGGAAATGCCGCGCCGTCCCAGACACATACACGGTACCCGAACGAAGCCACAATCGCAATGTGGTCCGACGCAACGTGGATAGCGGACGCGGTCGGGAGAAACGGAAAGATGACCGCAGAAGAGGCGTGGGATACACTCTGCGGAAGGAATTGCTACACTGACGTTCGCAAGGGCCGTGCTATCGAGGGCATAGGACACTCACGCTCAGTATATCCATAAGCCGAGCACACACTGCCACACAGAAGCGCTGTATACATAGCGTCAGTGCATCCGTCACGTCTTAGAGATCTTGCGAGATTATCTCATTCGTATGTGAATCGAACCCGCACGACAAAGGTACATAGCTGCGTATGATGTTTCTGGATTCTGGAAGATCTACAACTACGCCATGTGGATGCAGGTATACTTATAAAGGAGAAGCGGGATATAAAGGAGAAGCGGGATATCCACAATCTAACTATGTTCAGGCGCCCGGTACTTCGCATCCGCCAGTCACGGCCCATGCGAAAGCTGAGAAGGGATCTCGTACATTCGTACTTGAAAGTCACATACAGAACGCAGCGTCCACCATACCACAATGTCGGACACTCCAGCATAAACCCAAGGTGAGAAAGTGCGGTGGGCAACGTTGTCGTGCCAGGTGTATTAGCAGAGCACCGAGGACTCCGACATCGCACGGAGAGCGGGTCCCATTCGCTGAGAATGCCCATGTCGCTGATCAGGCCACAGCTTATTCACGTTGGGAGAGAATGATGTGAGCCAGCGACTCTCATAAAGATGCCAGCGCAGCTCTGGAATGTCGGTGCCCGCCTTTTCCGATGTCGAGCTTAGTTGAAACACGGCTGTTACGCCGAATTCGATGGACCTGCAATTATGCTAGAAAGTCGCATCTCCGGTACGAGAATACGGAAACTTGAGCGTTTCCATGCGCGGGGAGCGTGTGTGTTGCCCGAGGTCAGGATGTCGACAAGCTATTAGAGGGAATCACTTTATAATGACGGAACTTTGCGTTGTACACCGCGTCGCGATGACGGCAATGTATTATACCGAGCGGAATGCAGTCGATGTGAAGTCTCCATTCGACAAAAAATGAAGGAGGACCTACTGACGGATTGCGACCAGAGATGGAGCACCAATGATTTCGAGTGATCCTCGGGGAAGGTATGGTGACGACCGTACTTGAGTTGGCTGACACCCAGTGAGTCGGAGAGATGCCCGCTATTCGAATAAACGTTCCAAGGTCAAGGGTGCGATAGTAAGACGTTCTTGACATATGAGTAAAGATCACGTTATTATAGTCAAGGGTGAAACCAAAGATTCATCAGCCGACTTTGCTCAAGAACTACTCACCGTTCTACCCATTACACCAACAGATGCAATGTATAATGAAGGTGAGTTTGAACATTCACGACTTCGATCAATGTGCGGAGATGCAGCCGTGATCCAATCCGAATTGAACGCATTTCCGTTCATGAGACCGGCAGGGAATCTGATGGTGGCCGCCGACGTGGGACAACGCATATTTGTATTTGGCTTGTGGTTGACGCTTTAACGCCTGAAGGCCTGATATCATGACCTGGCACGGTGGCGGCAGAACAGCCCGGTGGTGCAGCGGAGGTGGAACCTAGTTGTGAGTAGCCTCCATCTTCCCTGGGAACGATACTGTCCAGATGGGAGGAGTGCCACGCACTTACATATAGGTGGCTAGTCTAGATATTAATAACTTCAGAAACTTAGGCATTGAGTCGTGGAATATGGAGTATGGGAACCATCTTGGGATATAAGTTCCAGATTTCTAATTCAAGCGCACAGCGACGAACGGCCATGTCCTAAGAAGAATTCCACAGCAGACCTCTGGATGGCAAGGTACATAAATAGCAGCGCTTTGGCCGTGCTGTTCCTGTACTTTCTCCTTGAAGCATTGGATCCTTGCGAACAAATTCTTAAAAAATTGACTTCGAGAGCATATCATAATAACCAGGAGGCCATACCGATACGATGGGTGGTGATAAGGTAGACAAAGCAGTTGCCAGTACTAGTGCCGCAAGTGTGCCGCAAGTGAAGGCGCTGCACCCTGATGTGTACTCGGCAGATGTTCCTAAACCGCAGCAGCTCCTTGCACAGGAACCAAGTCGCGGGCAAATTGTACATTGGTCCAAGTGCAACAGCCAGTGGGTAGTGACTGGTTGCATATCGTGAGGACTTGCAGCCTGAAGCTTGAGGCCTTGTTTGTCCAAGTTTGAGACCTGAGGAAATTTGGAACGCCACTTCCATCCAGAACGTCTGAGACCGAGTCTATTTCCCCCGAATCAGGCTCCTCCTTGCAGGTGCATTCTCCGTCATCGTTGCCAACAACCTCAACGTGCTGCTTCTCTCCATCTCTCTCGACGGCGGGCGTGCTGCCCTTCCCAAGCGCCGCTAATCACTCCACTTCATTCTCTTGATATCTCTTCCTTCTTTTTTCTGTCACCATGGGGGTCCAGTTTGGCTCCTTCGACAGCATTTGCGAAACGGCGGCGCTCGTCATTTGCTCGCTGGTTGGGACGGCGCAGGGGATTGAGCCGTCGTGTTATAGTAGGAATGTGGAAGTAGGAGGGACTATCATATTTCAGCCATGTGAGTCGTCGGTCTGCGGGTTGGATGTGTGCTCGCGATGAGTCGCGTTTTGCGCGCACCGTCGTTACTGACACTCGCTGGCAGCGACATCTTTTGTCCACATAGTCGCGATAATAATGACTGCTATAATGATCTTTCACATTCGAAGCAAATACACTGCCGTCGGTGAGTGTGCTCCCGGTGCGGTTCCTACTGCGAGATCTCATTCCTCGTAGGCCGGAAGGAGATTGTCATGTTCTTCTACATGTACATTGTTATTGAGCTCTTGGCGATGTTCTTGGACTCCAACATTATCCCTACCGCGAATTCGAGCTATCCAGTGCGTGTCCATGGTACACTTCCTTCCTCCAGCCATCTTACCGCATACACAGTGGTTTGCGGCCATCTACACAGGACTAGTCGCGGCAGCGTATTGCTGTCTCCTCATCAATGGCTTTGTGGGATTCCAGTTTGCTGAGGATGGTACTCCTTTGTCTCTCTGGGTGAGCACAGAATCGACTTGTCTCGGAGGTATTCCACGCGGCTGATGTCCCTCAGTTCATGCGCATAGCCTGCCTGGTGGTCTTTGGTGTCAGCTTCTTCATCTCCATCGCGACCTTCAAGGGGTTCGCCGGGTTCAGCTACTCGAAGCCCATCGGGCTCTGGATCATCTACATCCTCTGGCCGATCATCTGCGCTGCTGTGTACGTGGTGTCGCAGCTGGTCCTCGTGTTCCGTACCCTGGAGGACCGGTGGCCGCTCGGCGATATCATCTTCGGCGCTGCGTTCTACACTGTCGGAAACGTGCTGCTATTCGCCTTCAGTGTGACAATCTGCGACGCGATCAAGCACTACATCGACGGGCTGTTCTTCTTCACGCTGTGCATGCTCCTGAGTGTCATGATGGTTTACAAGTACTGGGATAGTATCACGGTATGTGGATGTCCGTGCTCTAGTCGCATGTCCCGACTCACTCGACTGCCATCTAGCGGGAGGACCTGGAGTTCTCCGTCGGTTCAAAGGCGGCGGTCTGGGAAGTCAAAGATCCATTACTCTCAACAGGCCTCGACTACTCGGAAGAAGACACCGTCAGCAACTACCATGGTGGCGGAGTCGCCCCGAGCCTCGTTGGCGGCGTCAGCGGGCAGCAGCTATACCAGAAGGGTGGCATGGGCGGTCGCGGATACCCGCCGTCGGATCGGTATTGAGCAGTCGGACTCACTCAATCGGCTCCTGTCAGCGTTCCTTTGCATCTTACCCTTACCTCTATTGGACAATGACGTGACCGTAATAGTTTTGAATCCTGGCTTGCGCCGGTGGATGCCACCTTGGTAGTTGATCATTGCAATTGTATCATGTTATCTTCCCATTGCATTATACCTATCTAAAGACATGAACTTTTCACGTGCGGATCCGGGACCCTTAGACTTGCGCGATAGCGAGGACAGTGGTATTGGATCAGACGTAGGACATGTTCCTCTGCCCGAGCAGTTCTTGGACAGACCATCTCTTCAAGCGTCAGGGTCAGCGCAGGACGGTGTGCGAGATGTGCATATATCCGTGGTCGCCGCAATCGCCACTGCGAATGAAGCTTACTTGCTCGGTCCCGATGTGTGTACCTTGAGGCGAATCCAAGGCATCCGATCCGATGCAGGACTCTCCAAGCAGGGACTTCGCGTCCATAGCATCTCCGTTTGTCTGACGCGCATAAGTACCTTCATGACAGTTTTATGCAACAGGACGCTAGGTAAACATCGTGCTCGTGCCAAGAAGATATGGAGGCTTGCATGACAAGTCCTGCATCCCCCCTGGAGGTGGACTCGTGCACTGAATGTGGTGGCCTGAAGAACGGATGCAAAAAATGCTGAATACCATTGAGAAATAGAACCATCCGTTACGGTCCCGCTATGTTTCCGCAGATATCCGATGGCAGGACATACAGCGAATTCGATTCAGAGAGCAGATTAGATCGGCGAGCATGCAAGGCGATGCGTCTCAAGATATCCGTCAGAGACTCAGAGTCGCTAGCCACGGCATTCCAATGGGTATTCTTGAGTGTTGCGAATCCAAGACGTCCGATCGGAGAAATCTGCCAGTGGTTGAACAACAATGGCCAGGCAGCGTACTTTAGCGGTTCCGTGCATTCTTGTGTTCGTCCGAGCGTATCCTCTCCACGGAAGCTTGTGAGGCATTTGGCAACGCTCTTTAGTAGAGAATGTCAGTTACAGTTCTACGAAGAAGACGTATAACTTGCATGACCAGCCCTGCGTCCTCACCGGACGTCTAGTCAACCCGTTGTAATTAAGGAGATAGTCAGGCAAGACAGGTGAAGTAAAAGAAATACCGCAAAGAGGCATCCCGTTTCTGCGCCGTCGAGCTTCGTGAACTACAAGGCAAGAACTGGCCGCAAGCATCATTGAAACACAGGGTCATACATCCGACCTTGCCAAAACAAATATCCCAAGTCGTTATACGTATCGTCCAGAGATTCCAGTCTCAATGACTGTGGCATTGGCGGCGAGGTGATGGCAGCAGAAACGTGGAATTTCCCATTTTGGGCGCGTCTAACCCTCTCCTCAACAACGCGTCTGGCTGCGAGCTGTAGCACCAGGTCGTGCGGACACCTCGTTTACATTACGGAAATAGGCCTGCACGGGCTTAAGGCGTATGTCTTTCTGTTTCTCAATGGCTCTCGCGCCGGTACTGACGATATGGCGAACACTTCGGACCAGTATTACTTCTCCAGCTACCGCAAAACCCTTCCGCGGTTTCTCTCCTGGACGTCGAAGAAGCCATCGAGGACCCGCCTAGGGCTGTCGTCGACGACATTCACGCAGCAGACGCAGCCCGAGCGCGTTATGGCTACTCCCGAGCCGCCCCTTACGCCCCTCCTGCCGCCCAATGGCGCAAACGGGATCAATGGCATTAACGGTACTTCGAACGGCACGTCGCACCACGACGGGCCAGTGGAAGCCGCCCCCGCACCAGCGTTTGACTCTGCGGTCTTCCGCGAGTTCATGCTATCCGTGCTGCCCCCTCTTATGGCGGCGAGCCCGCAGGACTTGGAATCGATATTTGATGACGACTTTGACGAGCGGGTGTCGCGTTTCGCGGCGGAGGGAGGGGGCGCGATGTACGTTGTGAAGACGAAGGACGAGGTGGAAGGTGAGTCTGCCCTTGTTCGGGGCTTTTGGAGCGAGTTTTGACCTCCTCCAGACGATGCACCACCAACATATACCTACAAGCTCACCCCGCAATTGAATTATACCCCCTCCCATGTTATGACTATCTCCCTTATTAAGCGTGGACCGACACTAGACCCCCTCACCCCTCTCGCCTCACAGTTGCACATCCTCAATCTTTTCGGCGGCGAGGACACCCCTTACGAGAGTCTGCACGCGCTCATTAGCAATGGCGTCAAGTCCTGGTTTGACGCGTTCGTGGGTGCGCGGGGAGGCGGAAAGGAGGGTGACAGCAAAATGGGTGAGTACGGTCGTTATTTTGTCAAATATCACTCTATATGAGATCGCAGGCATACCGATGACGAAGAAGAAATTCGCGGAGCTCGAGCTGTCCCTCCTCCATCTCCAGCAGAACGTGGAGATCCCCGAGACCCATCTTATCATCCATCCAGTCATCCAGAAAGCCGTCGAGCAGGCGCACGCCGCCGGCGTCCGCCCGAACATCTCGCATATCCCGCCGAAACTCCTCAACGACAGTACCTTCCTCAATACCTTGCATGCGCACGTCAACTCGTGGATCAAGTCTATCCAGGCGGTCACGAAGTTGACGAGAGACGTCTCCTCTGGGACGGCGTCGCAAGAAATCAACTTCTGGCTAAGCTTGGAGCGCGCCCTGGAGGGTATCGAGGCGCAGTTACGGAGCGAAGAGGTTAACATGGTTATGGACTGTCTACGAAATGCGAAGCGATTCCATGCCACCGTTAGTTTCATCGCGGATACGGGCTTGAAAGACGCAACCGACATCGGTGAGTGACTCGTTACCCGTCCCTGCTTGCTATGTCATTTATTCGTCGGTACAGTGCACAAATACAACCAGCTCATGAAGGACTTCCCCCTGAACGAGCTCCTCTCCGCCACCGACCTTGACAAGATCCAGGAGTCCCTCGTGCTCATCTTCGGGCACATCAACCGCAAGCTCAAGCTCTCGCCCTACCCGATCCGGCGCGCCCTGCCCCTAGTCGAGGCCATCTCGCGCGACTTCAACGACCAGCTCCTGCGCGTGCTCACCTCGCACCGCCTCCCCTTCCAGCCGTACGACACATTCGAGCGCCTGCTCGCGCAGACGATGAACATCTTCAGGACATGGGACGATTTGATCAAAGAGTTCACGAATGTCGCGCGGGAGGTGACGAGGAAGCGGAGCGAAAAGTTCATTCCTATTAAGGTCGTGCCCGCGCACGCGAAGCTGCAGGAGAGGGTGCGGTACTTGAGGGAGTGGAGGAAGCAGCATGAGCAGCTGGCAGTCATGACGGGGCCGACGAAGGGGCTTGGTGGGATGGAGGTTGGCGGGATGGATATGGAGGAGGAGGTGAAGGAGGCTTATGAGGTGATGAAGCGGATCGACGTCCTCGATGTTTCTACTGGTAAGTCGTAGCGACGGGATGTCACGTCTTGCGTTAACTAACTGTATGCGCAGAGGGCACCGAGATCTGGGTCGCTGCTGAGAACGCATATAACGAGCGGGTCGCGCGGGTGGAGAACCAGATTATCGCTCGGCTGCGGGACAGACTGGGTACTGCCCGTAACGCCAACGAGATGTTCCGCGTGTTCTCCAAGTTCAACGCTCTCTTCGTCCGGCCAAAGGTAAAATTACAATGTTCGATACAGCTGTTCTTGTATTTACGCGTTTGTTCATACAGATTCGAGGAGCTATTCAGGAGTACCAGACCCAGCTGATCGATTCCGTCAAGGAAGATATCAAGCGGCTCCATGAGAAGGTACTTTCGCAACCTCTAATGCTAATGGATACGTACTCAATTTCTTCGTAGTTTAAAACTCAATACCGGTTTTCGGAAGCCTACCATATGTCACAGATGCGCGACCTACCACCAATAGCAGGCGCAATAATCTGGGCGCGCCAAATTGAACGTCAATTACTAACGTATATGAAGCGGGTAGAGGACGTGCTGGGCAAGGGATGGGAGCTCTATGCCGAGGGCCAAAAGCTCCAGTCTGAAAGTGCCGCGTTCCGGAAGAAGCTCGACACTCGGCCGGTATACGAGGCATGGCTGCACGACATCAATCGTCGCGACATGGGCGTGAATGGACGGCTGTTTGAGATCGTCCGGTTACGTGGGGGCGGCTTTCAGCTTGCGGTAAATTTCGACCCGCAAATTATCACGCTGTTCAAGGAAGTGCGGAATCTCTTGTGGCTAAACTTCCAGGTCCCCCATGCCATCACGAACATGGCCAAGGACGCGAAGAGGGTATACCCGCATGCTGTTAGTCTTATGGAGACCGTGCGCACGTACGGGCAGACACTCGACCTTGTGGAGAATAACAAGGGCATCGAGTGGCTGGTTGCTGAGTACAGGAATGAGGCTCAGCGTATGGTCGCGAAAGGTACGCTGCTCTCATTTTGTGACCTTCAGCAGCTGCTCACTCCCTAGGCAGGCATGAATATCCGGTGGGATTACTTTGTCAACCAATACGACACTCCGAGATACGTCTCCAGTGCGGATAGCCGAGGAGACAATCGACATATCCAGTTTGTTCGAGAGGTCGCCAGTGTCGTCTCGATTCTTCAGGTAAGTATACACTCTTGTTGTACGGGCAGAAGCTCACGGATGATACTATTGTAGGACAAGACGAATAGTGTGATCGACTTATACAAGGATATCTCACGAGCCATCGACGACCTGGCAACATGTCCGTATACTAGCGAGGCATTCACAGAACTGCTCACCAAGATCCAAGCCGCTGTATGTCTTCTCCGCCATGCTAGCGTGATCTGCATACTGACGTGTGGCATCTAGATCGACCGACTGAACTTGGAAGGATACGCTAACCTTGAGCACTGGGTGGCTGAGCTAGACAAGCGGATAGAAGGAATCCTCTTGCAGCGGCTCATGCACATCATCCAGCTCTGGTGTACTGAGTTCGACCGCACTGATGATGGCGATCGGCGAGAACCTCTGGCTCTTCGGGATATCACGAACAAACGGCGAGCAGAGAAGCGAAAGGAGGAAAAGGTCAGTTGTCCGCATCGTATTTCCGTGATCACATTTAACAACGATTACAGACCGTGGAGGGCACTGTGACCTTGAAACCCATCGTGCATGAGATCCGGATACAAAACCAAGTTATCTTCCTTGATCCGCCAATAGAGCATGCCCGCAAGACGTGGATCCGACAACTGCACGACTGGCTGGGCGTCGTCTGTCGGCTCAAGCGGATACAGAGCTCAAGATATGAGATCGGTCTGCAAATGCAAGGTACGACAGTCTCCGATACTACATATACGTCATTAGTGAGTGCACCCGTACGCTTCCTGATGTGAGAACGAGCTGAAATTCGGCGGTGCAGTTGACCCATTTCCCCGATAACACGCTTGAGCGGCCGTTCGCTCTGATCGAAAACAAGGTGCAGCAGCTTAAAGACTACGTCGGCAAATGGTTGCAATTCCAGTCGCTATGGGATCTGGAAGCGGAATACGTATTCAACCGCCTGGGCGACTCACTAGCACATTGGCAGCAATTACTTACGGAGATCAAGAAAGCCCGGTCAACGTTCGACACGTCCGAAACCCAGAAATCTTTCGGGGTGTGCGTCATCGACTACGAGCAGGTCCAGGCCCGTGTCAATGCCAAGTACGACGCCTGGCAAAGGGATATCATGAACCGCTTCGGCGTCAAGCTAGGCAACGCCATGAAGGAGATGCACGCTGCAATCCTGAAGGCGAGGAATGACTTGGAGCACCACTCAATAGAGGGTTTGGTGGGAGGTGCTCGTAGATTCTGAGGGACTTGGGCTTGCGGTATTCAGTCATTCATTACTGTTTTCTGATTCATCTTCATGACCACGTTACTTATGTACGCAATCACTTTCTCTTTGCATCTTGACACGCATGTACTGGATAATAACGACTAATGAGACGCATTTCCCCTACGAAGCTTGAAAGCTTGACCTCCTGTGGACCAATTGCAGCAATCCAGGCATTTTGGTGGGCTGGATCATATCTCAGGCCACTTCAAAGAGATTGCTACGACTCTGATTATAGGCTCAAGATATTCATTCTGAGCATCCCACTCGGTAGTAACTGCATATATCCAACACAAATTGTATGGACGTGGTCCTCCTACCTTACTTGATCTTCCAGGGGCGACATCCTCACCAGGGCCGGACTCCGACACATCTGAATTCAGACGTGTTTCATATGGCAGAACTTACAACCTTACAACATATTAACATATAGGATAAAGTGTGACATTCATTTTCATTGCAACGAGTATATATAGCTACAACACGTCTCCTCACTGCAAGGTCGCAGATCACAGGAAAACAGGGTGCTCAAAGGGAAGGTTTTCCAAAAATTGCCTGAGGCCGAAGCCAAAGGACGTGTTCGGATGTGTAATTTGCAATCAGCAAAAGACTGTGCCTCGGTAAGGACCTCACTGGCGACAGTACATGCCCGAGCACAAGAGATAAAGGAACAGCGAAGGGCTTTGCGTTTGTTATATACGACAGGAAAGGCGCACGGACCAGTCGTACATGTTTGCGGCAGGGTTAGGATTAGTGCCTCACCTCGTACCTGAAGACACGCCAATGGAGGTAATGAAGGAAACATTGGGATGGGGATGCTCGTACATCTTAGCCAGATTCAGAAGTTGTATCTACCAGACGCAACACTGCGACGCTCTCCACATGTGCCGTCTGCGGGAACAAATCAAACCCCCTCAAGCTCTCAAGCACATACCTCCCTCCCCCTTTCGTCCTCTTCCCCAAAATCATGCCCACATCCCTCGCCTGCGTATGCACATTGCAGCTCACATACACGACCGCCGCGCCGCCGAACTGCATCAGCTGGTCGACGAACTTCTCGTCCGTGCCCTTGCGCGGCGGGTCGATGACCACCACTGTGTGTTCGGGCGGGAAGTCCTGCACGGACGCGAAGATGTCGGCGGCATCGCCCGCGCGGAAGGTGATCTTGTCCGCGGGGATGCCGTTCAGCTGCGCGTTGCGCGTGGCGGAGCGGATGGAGTCGGCGGAGAGCTCGATGCCTGCGACCTTGGCGAAGTGGTCAGAGAGCGTGATGGCGAAGAGGCCGCTGCCACAGTATGCGTCGACCAGGTGCGTCGGCTTCTCGGGCGCTGAAGATAGCGAAGCGGCAGGGAAGATGGCGTCTCGCACATAGGTGGTCAGCGGGACGAGCACGGAGTTGTTGTTCTGGAAGAAAGAGCCACCGGGGTACTCGAAGATCTTGTCCCCCACCCGCTCGCGGACGGTCGCCTTGTGGTTCGTGATGCAGACGTGCTTTTCTATCGACTCTGCGAGGGCGTCGACTTCTGAATTTGACGACGCATCGGGATTCACTTCTAGAGAATCGCGTAGGAGCAGTGATACGCCCTTTTTGTAGGAGTAGATGTTTCTATGGTTCGTGAGGAATAAACAATAGACGCGTGATAATGACAGAGTAATCCTCACTTGATGATTCCTTCCCTCAGCGGACCCAGCGCCTGGTTCAAGACAGGCGTAGCAATCGGGCACTCCTTCCATGTCCATTCAACAGCCTGCCCACCATCTTCGAGTCACAAGCCAAACGTACCTCGATATCAATCGTCTTCCTCGTCCCAATCTTATTGAACCCAATCTTCAACCAATCCGGCTTTTCAGCCGACTCGGCCTGGTTACCGTTCTCCTGCCACTGTTTTTGCAGCTTTTTCGGAGGGGCCTCGAAGTGCGGGGTGATTTTCGTGCGATAACCGTATTGCAGGGGGGAGGCGATGGTCGGCAGGATGGGAGGAACAGAGGAGGGGTCGAGGCCTGGGACAGCTCAGCAATGAAGGGAAGCGGGAAGGACGTGGTGCAGACGTACCGGAGAAGTTCTGGTACGCCTTTACGACCACGTTCCGCTTCAGGTCCAGCTGCATCTCGTACGACAACATCTACATCACCACCATCCACCCCATATTCAAACTTGCATTCTCGGCAAAGAGGAAAGACAGAGAATACCTGATACTGACACCCCGCGCACTCGCCGAAGTACCGACACTGCACGCGGCCCATGTCGCGCAGCTCGGGGTTGGGCGTGAGCACGGCGACAAGATCGGCGAAGGAGTGAAGGCGAGAGTTGCGGTATATGCGTGCGCGGATGTGTTCGCCGGGGAGGGCGAAGGGGGTTACGACTACCCATGGGGGTTTGGGTGAGGGAGCGATGGATAGGGATTCGCCTGAGAGGACGTCAGCGAGAAGATTATTATGAAGCTTTCAGGGATTTTGTAAAACGAAGTGGCATGATAGGCCGGAAGCATATGCCGGTGTACGACCTGAATACGACCTTCGACTGGAGCCACCGCCGCGACGGTAGGATCATCTGCGAGACCGATATATCTCCAAGACGACCTACCGACGCGTCGATTGTCCGGCTCTCCGGAAGACGATGTGTCGCACTACACAAGGAGACGCATAGGCAACAAGATCCATGCCGAAGAATGGCTGGTGCGTACCATTTGAAGACAGACTGGATACGACCAGCTCAACCTCCTCTTGGAACTCAAATGGCGAGTCCCACTCCGTCTCCGCCTCCAGTATATCATCCACGGGTTCCTTCCCGAGCAGGGCTACGACGTCTCGCCAGAGGACGTCGTCGGGCGAGTATGGCTCTGGCAGAGTGTGTTTCCGCTTGTTTTTCCGTTTCTCCTTGCCTCGTTGTTTTTTGCTCAATTTCTTCGGAGGTTCGGGGTGAGCATTCTGCACCTCTGGCAGCTCTACTGGGATGTCCTTGTCCTCATCCAGACGCGGTTTCTTCCCCGCTGGTTCCAGTGAGTTTTCGCGGTCGGATCGTGGTCTTGATCGAGCCTGTGCAGCAAGTTCCGCCATTCTTGAACCTCTCGCACCAGATGTAGCCCAGTAGTTACGAGTGAATCTGCAAACTGAGAAAGAGCGAGACGCCCTGCACAACATGCAAGGATAGACGTCCCCAACGTTTACTGTCAAATCAAACTGGTATATCAGCGCGAACAGATATGGAAGAGGCAAATAGGGGCTAATTCGCGTCACCGCCGACGCCACGACCGTTCTGTTACTCGGTTTCGCAGCCTCTACCGCGTTCATGAGCACTTTGCAGGCTCGTTTCCGATTTCAGATGCTGCGAGCATTATTTTTCATCTGTCTAAAGCTTGTTTACGCATCTCCAGTTACCGGAGGCGAGGAGGAACACCATGAACCGCCCGGATCAGCTACATTCTGGTACAAGCTGGCTATTAGCATCGCGTTGGTGCTAGCGGGAGGCGTGTTTGCGGGGTAAGTGCGCGCTTTTGAGTGAAGGCTCGGAAGAATGAATGAATGCATACCGGCAGATTGACTTTGGGTCTTATGGGGCTCGATGAACTCCACTTGCGCGTTCTGTCTACCTCCTCGGATGACCCTACCGAGAGAGCGAACGCGAATAAAGGTGAACTGCGGACATAGAGCGGGATTAACCGTCCGTCACTGATAGTCAATCCATCTACTACTACAAGTATTGAAACTTCTCGGCAAAGGTCGCCACTGGGTCTTAGTCGTAAGTGGAGACCCTTTTGAAAGAGTGTGGCGTGTCAGGGCTCACCAGCATTATCCAAGGTTCTCCTGCTCGGTAATGTGGTACGTGGGGAAGCGTATTTTTATTCACACCCGTATCCCTAATCTCGTGTCCAGATTGTAAACGAGAGTTTGCCGATCTTCCTGGACAGTGCTGTACGTCCCTGTCTGAGCCTCCTGCCTGTGCCAACCTAACGCTATCCAGCTTGGTGGAGGTTTGTATGCTGTCATTGCATCGACCACCATGATCGGTACGTGAACTCCTGCCCTCCAAACGCAGCTCTTCCTCATAGAAAACAGTTATATTCGGGTACGTGAGCCGTCCAGCGAACCGTCTGCCAGGGACTTACAAGCATGACACACCTTGATCACTGATACCGTCTACAGCGAGTGAGTCTGCTCTGTGCGTTATCTCCTCTTTGGTACTCACGCTTATCACGCCAGGATCATCCCACAGGCCGTCAGTGTCCGCTACGGCCTCTCAATAGGCGCAAAATGCGCGCCAGTAGTCTTAGCCATGATGTACCTGTTCGGTCAGCGTTCCTCCCCTCTCCTCTCGCCCACTCACATTGACTGAATCTACCCAGCACCCGTCGCGTACCCCATCGCGAAGCTCCTGGACTACGTTCTCGGCGCCAATGAGGCGCACACGTATAAGAAGGCCGAGCTTAAGTCCTTCCTGCAATTCCACCGCACCGGGGAGGAGCCCCTGCGCGACGACGAGATTAGTATACTGAATGGTGTTCTGGAGTTGAATACGAAGAACGTGGAGGAGATCATGACGCCGATGAAGGTATATGGCTACGTGCTGACATGCGTACAGCGCACTGACTGCTGGCATTGAATATCATAGGACGTGGTGACCCTCAGCTCGGATACGATACTGGACCACAAGATGATTGATGTGCTGTACGTGGTGCACTCGTGCCTGCCTTGGGCTCACCTCATTGCTGACGGCGAGCACAGGCTCACAAGTGGGTACTCCCGGTTCCCGGTGCATAAACCAGGGCAGCCGCTGCACTTCGTCGGCCTACTCCTGATCAAAAAGGTGACTGCATATCTTTTCCGCCTCTGCTGAGAAGTCAATGAATGAAACGGGTTTTGCTCTGACCCCATGTTCAGCTACTTAAATACGACCCGGCAACGGCTCAGCCCGTGTCGAACTTCAAGCTCTCAATCCTGCCCGAGGCCCATCCATCTATTAACTGCTTCCAGGCTCTGGATTATTTGTGCGTCCTATGCTTTGTCCTCACTAAGCAGAGGGCATGGTAGTAACTGTTGTTCGCAGCCAGACCGGACGTGCGCACCTGTTGCTCATCAGTAAGACGCCTGGTGTTCCAGGCGGTGCGATAGGTGTCATTACGCTTGAAGGTGATGTTCCTCAAGGGCACGAGCTCTGAATGATTTGTGGCTAATTTCGACTTCGTTATTCTTGCCGTCAGATATCATTGAGGTTCGCTCCTTGTGGTATTTGCTTCTCGTATTGACAGCTGATTCCGACAATTTACAGGAAATCATCACAGAGGAAATCGTCGACGAGACGGATCAATACCAAGACAACAGGAGCAAACATCGCGCGAAGCGGATGACTACCGCTGCTATCATGCGGGGGTGCGTATCATATCTCTCCTGGTACCTACATATCACATTGCTCACTCAGGATCGTCCATAGAATTGTCGAGCGTGAACGCGTCGCATCATCCATCCCGCCCTCTATAGTCGACGGCGAACGTACCCCTCTGCTTGATCCCGGCAGTCCGCCCAACGGCACGGCGGGCGGCGGGCTGCTCAGCGCGGTTCCGCAGCGGCTGTATGGCGGGACGAGCACTCGGCCACCGACGCCCCATGCGGAGAGCCCGAAGCAATAACGTTGAAGGGAAGGTGAAGAAAACGGCATGGACTATTCTATTCTATTCATGTTGGACTCGGCATACATAAGCATTGCATTTTCCGCTTTCACCTTCTGGTTGTCAAATTTCTAGTGTGCATCTCTTTTATAATAGTGCAATAATTCATTCTACGTTTGTGGTTGTTTGAGAGGCACTGACTTCTGTCAGTGTCTTGTCAGCCCTCCGTCATCGTCTGGGGCGGCTGCTTCAGTTCCGCCGTTGGATGCTACCGGGTGTTCTGCAGGCTTTCGCGCGGGGATTGGCGGGTGCGGAACTACCTCTGACGGGATACCCAGTCGCTCTGCGTCTAGCTCCTTCAGGCGAGTCTGTAGGTCATATCAGTCAGGTGCGGTACAGCAAGTGAGATATATAGCCACCTCAAGGGCGAACAAATGCGAGTCGTGCGACTCAGGTGCCAGCGATCGTACTGCCTCTGCTAGGCGGTACACGTACTCCTGTGATGGATTGGTCATCAAGCTGTTCGCCAGCACGAAGCCAATCCGACCTTGTTTGGGCCCGAGGGGCCGACTGAACGCCAGATTATTTCGGAGAGCTGGTCAATGGGCTCGGAGCCGACTGATGCAGTGGTGAGTACGAAAGGTGAGTTCGAATCTTAGACTATGCGGACGTACTGAAAGATGGATTGTCAGATTTCCCGACGTAGCACTGCGGGTGAATGGTGGGTTAGCCCATACGTGGGCGCATAGTCGGACAGCGTACATATGCCTGAGGAGAAGACGTATGGGTCAACTGGGAAGACACACAAAGTCTGGAACAGCAGGCTTACCCCGTGGATGACGACTTTCTCTTCGCCGTGTTCGTAGCCGTAGATGTCGATCTTCTCCATCGTGTATCCATCCTGGGATACCAAACCTTCAGTTCAAAGAAAGATGTGCAAGAAGAGAGGGCTGAGTACCTTCTCCCGATAATCTAGTCATAGCGAGAGTCCCCAGGTCACAGCGCATGGTGCTTGTTTTAAGATATGACTGTACCAAGATAGTCTCTAACTTCCGCTTCGTACTGGGGGTCAATCTCGTACGCTATACCTAGATTTGAGTTATGCGTGAGGAGGTAGGTTTAAGTGAATGAGAAGCATATGACGCACCCCATACGACGTCGTCGTCGGGGAAGGCGTCCTGGTACACAATGGTTTGAGTTCCTGTGGTCAAAGGGCGTTCCACATACCGCGGCAGAAAATGAATCCCACTCTTCCTTGTGTATGAGTGTGACGACGCGTCCTGGATTCTGTTACATCACAATCTGAGTGAAATGAATCCTACAACCACAAAAGAGACTCAAGCTACCTCTGGCGTGCCTCGGTGATCATGCGATGCTTGGGCAAAGCGTCGTACATAGCCCTTCAGGAATCCGGGAACTAGGGTGGAATTTAGGTTAGGTTAAGGTCAACGGCACAAAATGTACACGATAAACCTTCCGAAATGACATGCGGGGGAGGCTACCGACTCCGGAAGTGAGTCAGTCCTGCCACTCGTCTACGACAATTCATATGAGGGACTTACTTTGAAGATCAGGGAGCCGTATCCAAATACTATGAATGGTGACTTCTGCTCTTCAAGCTTCTCGATTGGACCCATCGTCGTTGCACAGACAGACGTGTTCGCTGAATGTGCATTTCGGTGGCAATCGTGCCACCGACGCTAACGCGATCTTGACGCGATCTCGTTTGATTCTTGGGTCCGATCGGACTTGAAGGCACGGAGAATCAAAGCAGAGCTCCATGGCTGCTCGACACGCCGACTTGGACCATGGATCATGGACGTGGCCTGCCGAAACGCATTGGAACGATAGAATATGCACTGATCTCGAGTACAGAATCGTTACTCTACTCTACTACTAGGACGGAGACGGTTCTGGCAACTGGAAGCCCCAAGAGCAAGCTCGTGGTTCACGTTCGCGGGTGAGCGTTAGGTATTAGGAACCAGTTCGCTGCGTCAATAACGGGGGCTACATATATGTGGGTGATCAGGGTCTATGGCAGCGTGTGTGAAGTCTCGGTCAGCTCACATGCTTCCTCGCTCTCTCCTCTTGCCTCAAGGCCACCTACTTGATTTCGAGTTTGGAAGTGATCTGTATAGTCTCTAATATCAGCATGTTGTGAAGCTTTCTCGATGAAAACCTTACTCTCACTCTGGGCCACCAGAGCATTACTGCATGATAGCAGTGCAAAGAAAATGAGGATAATGCTAGTGGTGTATTTCATGGTCGAAACTGTCGAAATGGTATGTTGGACCCTGTCTATTTTATATACTCTCGGTGAGCTGGTCAGGCTATAACATTGACTGCTCTTTTTTCTGAGTCTGACCGGATGGTTGCTAACCCGTTGTCAGATCAGCCAAATTCGATGTAACAAGAAGACTTGTGTCCCTACTCGGAGCTTGCTGATTTCTTGATAGCACGGGGTCTTTTTGATTCTCCGGAATGGTCGGTCTTGTTGGATCGCGGTGATTATACCAGCGGAAAAGGCAACCATAGTCGCTTGATTGACACCAGCAAACTGGTACATTTGCGATGAAGCTGCTGATATCATTTATAGGGCTATGATGACACATCGAAGACCATGCAGGCAATGCCAGGTATATTCGTGCATCTTGTCTCGTGGGGGCGTCGATTGGACACGAGTCTGAGGTAGGTGTTATCTCGCCAAGTCAACGCATGGGGACGTGACCTCCACATCTTATCACTATAGTGGCCGCCGGGTTCACCCCTTCCGCGCGCGCGCAGATCACATAGATCTTCCGAGACAGCCTGGAATTATGCGCACCTACAGGGGTATTTACATTTCTACACAGGGAATACATCAGGATTGTTGATTATTCTCTCAGGCCGTGGGTGTTGATTCGGTGTATATTCTTGATGTGTCATGTGGACAGAATGTCTCATACATCCAGGTAGGCGTCTATAGGTCATTGATATGGGCCTCGGGGCCCTGGCGAACACCTTTAGTTCTCTCTCCTCCCCGCCCTAAGAGCCAGTGGCAAGAGGCGGAGACACATCGGACACCCTCCGCTCAACATGTCTTACTCGCCGCAAGAGAGTTCCGCCGAGCTATGGTTGGAACGCGCCAACTTCGTTGGAGGGTACCTCGGCGCGATGACATACGGTGCCGGTTCAGTTGACTAGCTAACCATCGCATCAAACTAAACTGGCTCGCTTTTCAGCTGTTCATGCACTTCTGTTCTTCAAATGTGCATTCATCCTTCTGGACCGCCGTTCCTCTCCGAAGAGCAACTTGCGCTGGCTGGTGTACGTCTCCCTCCTGTTTGTCGTCGCGACAGTCCAAGTCGGCGCTTCCATCAAATTCATGCAAATGACGTGGATTGACAATCGCAATTTTCCCGGGGGACCGGCAATGTATATCCAAATGGTATTTTCTGCGTGGATCAACACGGTCAGCAATGTTGCCTATGTGATAAACAACTTCCTTGCCGATGGTCTGTTGGTATGTGACTCCGCCGTCTGAGTTTCAGTACTTACAACTGCTGGACAATGCAGATATACCGAATCTGGATCTTCTGGAGCTATAACTATTACGTGGTTATTTTTCCGACTTTGGTCTTCCTGGCATCAACTGGTGAGCAGAGAGCAGAGCCGGCTGCTAGCCACTTATCCGCTGCCTAATGTATATATATGTCATAGCCCTCTCCATTATAACAGCTTACGAAGCGGCACAGCCTAACAGCAACTTATCAACCACAGTAGCCTTCAACTTCGGTGTCCCTTACTGGTCGATATCCATTGCACTGAATGTCATTATAACGCTGATGATTGCAGGCCGTATCATTGCTGTGCGGAAGGAGCTCAAGACTGTTCTCCAGAATGATTATACCACACCGTATGACTCTGTCCTTGCGACCATAATAGAGTCCGCTGCCCTCTACTCGGTTACTGGACTAGTGTATGTCATAAGTTACGCCAGGAGCAGTAGCTTCCAGTACATCATGCTGCCAATCCTGGGGCAGGTCATGGTATGAGGTCTCAAGGAATGCTTCTCCATTTGTCATGCTAATTGTATCTTATCAGTGTATAGCTCCAGTACTGATCATCCTTCGAGTTGCGAGCGGACGTGCATTCTCCAAGAGTACTGTGGCAACCATATCTGCTATCCACTTTGGTGATACCACTGGCGAATCGAGTGTGAACGGCAATACCACTGAAGATGCTGTCACTGTTGATCCGGAGAAGATCTTGTTTAGTCCTCCATCTCAAAGTACCCTCGAGATATCTAGCTCTTCGACAGGCAAACCGTAATCTCCAATTGTCTGTGCTCTCGGTGTCTGTAGCTGGTCCATGTTGTCAAAGGTTATTTTTCCAAGTTCTCTAGTAAGCATAGTATCACAATTTACTGGAAGTAGTACTATTTATATGACCCCTCTTCTCTCCTTGTTGCTCTACAAACATGTACCGCGATTGTATGCTTATCACAGCAGAAACAGCCTGCGGATGACGTGGCCTGACAGCACCCTGGGCCCGGCCCTCGGGACATAAACTTGAAGTCCATATCAACCCTAAGTGTGAAGATGGTTGTATGGATTGCTGGTGTATTGTTTGTATCATGAGATGAGATGGGCCTCAGATGGATTGGAGCAGATAGTACATTGTAACAGGCTGTACGCAGTGATTATCATACAGACTCCGAGTCAAATCTGATACTGTACCCTTGGATCGTCTGCTCCTAGTCGTGAGAACAACTGTGCTTCTGATCATACGTATCGAGTACTTTATTTGCAGCCTTTTTCTAGTCACCGCTCAGTACCTATAGCTATGAGAACTATGATACTGTGCCTGATCATTAGATCATCAACAATGAAAATGGTCCAGTGGAAGTCGAAATTCTGACAGTAACAGTAACAGTGAAACTCTGAGCCTGAGGTCAAGATATGATGCCAGTGTGCTGCTCATGATGTGTAGCATGTGCTTGCGTTCTGAGCCTGAGATCAGATCCCTGGTGTCCATGCTTCCCTGTTCCACACCCTGAATTTCCCTATCATAGATAGGCTGTGACTGCCAATATATGATCAGATCTGTCATGCTTCCCCAAACACTATGTATTTACATATGCCACAATCCCTGTTATGGTGATTGTTTGCTTCTCCGAGAGGTCAGGCATGGACTGTGGTTCCTTGTACTTTATCTGAGAGATGTGTACATTGAAGCCCTGTAAAAAAACTTTTTGAAGGTACACTTCTTTCTGGTATGAATTTTAAGTCCTTCCTCGCCTACTGGATATGTGAGTTGATTCAATCAGGGGCAAACCAACTCCCGGTATATCATCTTGAGTTTCTGCAATAGTACTATACTAGTCTCTTGACTGCTCCTCCCACTTAGCTACCCGGTATCATAATACTAGGTATTACCTGTATCCATTCTCAAATCACCTCATACACTCAAGCAGAGTCCTAGGACCCGTTTATATTGTGTGTAAATCATGCCACAGTTCATGAACAAACTTGTCTGTGGTCTATGCATCCTAGTGATCTTCATAACCACGGCTCTGAATGTCCAAGAACTCATGGGGAAGCGGGATTTCTCCAATGGGTCCCTTCAGTCATTTTGTAAGCTATCAGTGGAATTTCTTCTACTATGCCTCATGGTGCCTAGCATATGAAGGAGAAGACTATCCCCAGTACTTGCCTCTCAATCTTCCAAAGAAAACCATGGCCACAGATGACATGGAACATTACTCCATTAATTCTTCAACCTCTGATGCAGAATGGGCCCCCCTGTTCCCAGATGGTGGTGGATTTGTATTCCTGGGTCCTCAAAATCGTCCCTTTGGTGTATCTATGTTCCATCAGTTCCATTGCTTGGAGGACCTGTGGCATGCCATGGTAGCTCGGAAGCGAAGTCAGCATACGACGCACTGTCTCGCATACTTGCGCCAGATGATACTGTGTAGAGGTGATCTACGGATCGAACCATTAATACCACCATACCCCCTCAAGCAAGTGGACTCTACTGCAAACAGGACATGTCAGGATTGGAGTCTAGTGTATAGAGCATTAGAGCAGAATCATAGTCATGTGAAGGTGTGAGGATGAATACATATCCTACGTATGGATTTATTTCCACTGCTTTTAACACACTATTAATATTGACCTCATATGTGGAAGGTCCAATCCCGTCCATTTGAATGTGTAGGAAGGGATCAGTCTTGGGTTCGGGGCATATATGTCTATCTTTGAAGGAGTGTGGGCCCCATACACCTTTACGAAGTATACACATGCTGGATCTACTGTAAATATGGAGACTCAATGGCAATGCGTACTCTGCTCGGTCAGACATCCTCTCATGCCAGACACCAGTCAATGCATACATGATTCAAGAAGCTCCGGCCGCTGTCACCGGGCATGTAGATATATTCACATAGCACAAGTCACTGGTGAAAGACTTCAAAATCTCGGGGCATACAGATGTGAGCGCAGAGAGTTTCCGCGCGCCGTTGAATGAGTGTGTCCCACAGGTCAGAAGTTGCCAGAAACAGGACCCCTGAAAATACTGATAAATGCCGGTGCGAGACTCAAAATTTCCATGTCTGGATTGTCTGAGGCTCCCCCCCGCATTTTTGTCCGGATAAAATACCGGCCTCCCGAAGGGGCCGATTTTTGTCCGGACTAATGCACCGGCGTCTGAAAAAACAGAAAAAAAGGTTTTCTCGCCTATCAACTCATTAGAACACTGTACAATGTATCAGTAATCGTACTAGGACTCGAATGCAGTCAATGATGCGACAGAATTCACGAAGGCCGCCCACTCCCATCAACCATCCTCCTCCCCATCCGAGTCCAGACCCTGGAGTGCGGCATTCATTTTGCCTTTATCCCAATCCAATCCTTGGGATTGAATGAGATGTCCACCTCTTCCATGAGGTCAATGTCTGCCATGCCCTAATGTGAATCCCGCTGAGACTGCTGTACCCCATATGAACGAGCTCGAAGCGCACACGTTAAGTATTGTGGGCGTCGTCCATGCTTCCAGAGTCATGTAAAGTGGTGATGGTGTAGCGAAACTTTGACGATACAGCGTCCTGATCTCAGCCACATTCAGCCACTGGACATCGGAGCCCATTGCGCTACATACTAGAAACTATATATCACAGTGCAAATAAGGGCTACACGAGGCTATGCGACGGTACACAATGACAGGTTGGGACAAACCTCAGCCATAATTGGGTTAAAATACATGTACTACAAAGGGTAAATAAATTGGGCCAGTCCGTTGCCAACTTGCCACACAGCCGTGTCCGGACTGTAACCGGCATGGTAGCTCGGTCATGACCGGTGTCCGGACTGTAAAACCGGGATGGCCGGTTCGGTCGTCCATCCTTGTCCGGATGGCGTCTGGCATGGAGGGCTCGAGACCGCGATTTTTGTCCGGACTGGCACCGGCATCTATCGGTATTTTCAGGGGTCCTCCAGAAACAGATACAAATAAGTTTGTTTTGATGGCTGAATTCCTGATGTACATGTGCACCGTTACTAACCTTGCGACGTGGTCGCAGGATACTTGCCACGGGATGCCCGAGTTATTCGACGGTCTCGTCTGCTCTGAGTATCCTGAAAGTGAATCTAGCGTGGCGTTCGTGATGTCGCCGAAGTCATCATGATACGTCTCCGAGTCATATGGAGTCATGACGCATCAGGCCTCCTAGGCCGGGCTCTTCGCAGTCATAATATGTTGTCAGAATACCTCGAGAGTGTCTGCGAGAGAATCTTTGTGTCGTATTCTATGAATACCTTTGAACTTGGCCCACAGATCCGGCATACTCGTGGTAGGGTTCTGCAGTTACCATATATCACCATCTGTCACTGAGCACCATCCCGCACGCTCAAGATTCCGAGGCTGTACGCTTTGAGTCGTTTCTACTGCTATAAGGCGCACCAGCGTCAGCGTCATTGGGAAGGATCTTTAATACCTCCCCCAGGGTTGCTGTAGAGACACCGCGATGTGGCCCAACTTGAACGTGATACTGAGGTTCATCCTCGTTGCCAGTTTCTACTGTGCCCCTACTAGCTCCTCAGCCACCGAAAACAGCGTCAATCGAATCAAGGAAAACATACCCTCTCCTCCTACATGGTCCAGGCTCGGACGTGCACCCCCGAACCATCTCGTCACGCTGCGTATTGCACTGCGTCAATCGCTCTCCAATTCTTTACTGCTAGAGCAAATCCTCTACAATGTCAGTAATCCCGGCAGTCCTCTCTACGGGAGACACCTCTCCAAGGAAGAAGCGGAATCAATATTGAAACCCCAAGAGGATGCGATTACAGCAGTCGACAATTGGCTCTCTAGCAGCGGGATACGAGAGAGTTCTATCAAACCAGGCCCTTCCAGAGCTTGGCTTATGGTTACAATACCGATAGATACTGCCGAGATATTGCTGAACACAGTAAGATATTGAGGGCTGGGGCGCATACTAGTATCACGCTGACGATCTCGCATTTAGACATACTATACTTGGTGTCATTCCTCCAGTAACGACACCATAGTCAGAACCACCACATACAGCCTCCCGGTCGAAGTATTCCACCATGTGGATTTCGTTCAACCAACTACAATATTTGCTCGTTGGAATGGCTTGGGCTCTGCTACACATCTCCCCATCGCAGTCAGGGAATTCGCTCAGACTGGTTCTTCCTCAATAACGAGCGGGTCTGGGACTGTCACCGACACTGGCTGCAATGCAACACTTACCCTCAGTTGTATTCGGCAGCTCTACAATATCACCGACTACACCACGCTTGGCAAGAGTGGCAGTAAGATAGGAGTCACCGGTTACCTCGATTACTATGCAAATCGCGCAGACTTGCTGTTGTTTCTACAAGACCAGCGGCCTGAAGCACTCGACGCGACTTACCAGTTTATTTCTGTAAACGGTGGTTCTCCTCATCCCTACCCCTCTGTAGTGACTTACACATGGTTGATAGGCGGAAAAGATAGCCAGAATGTTTCTCAAGCGGGAGGGGAGGCGGACTTGGATATTCAGATATCAATGGGGTTGACATATCCGATGCCAAATATTTTCTACTCGACCGCGGGCAGCCCACCATCTATACCGAGTTTGCACACACCCACGGACGCGAACGAGCCCTACGCGGAGGTGAGTAGTCCGCTGCATACAGAGACGTAAGCTACTGATAACCGCAATCAAACCGTCTTATTCGACTCTAGTGGCTGGACTACATGCTATCGCAATCTGAACTTCCTGCAACGATTACTACGAGCTACAGCGAGTATGTTGCCTCTGACATCGTCTCCGTAAAAAGGAGTTGCTTACTGTGCTGAATTTCCATCGTAGTGATGAGGATACAGGTTGTACAAGATCCTTATAAAATCGCCGTTCGTCACTCACCCAGATCCACCCATCGTCGTAGTGCCGATTGCATATGCCAAGCATATATGTGCTGGGTTTGCTCTTCTGGGTAAGAAGGCACGGGGTCACTGCATCTGTTCTACAGGCTGATACAGAACATCGAGGCGCTCGTGGTGCATCCCTGATATTCTCATCCGGAGACGGGGGCGTGGGTGACGGTGACGACAACCCAACTACTCAGCAATGCAAGGCTAATGACGGTCGAAACGCATCTCGGTTCATCCCGACGTTCCCACCCAGCTGTCCTTAGTAAGTAACGTTCAGGAATCATAGATGTATCCGATTGATCCTGCAGCGTGACCGCCGTCGGTGGAACAACGCAAATACCCGAGGTGGCCTCCTACTTCTCGGGCGGTGGCTTCAGCAACTATGTATGTGCTGTGATTCTCGGGGTGTGCCCGTTAAGATGATTGTCGATCTCTGGATCACCGTACTGCTGTAGTTTGACCGCCCGTCCTACCAGGAGAGCTCCGTATCAAGCTACGTAGATCGTCTGCAACCCATCTTATATCAAGGTCTTTACAATCCGTAAGCGAACATCCTGAAGTACAGTATATCTCTGAATCATCTTCCCTCAGCCATGGCAGAGTACATTATTTATTACAGGCAAAAGTTAGATTCTCTATTGATCTCGTTGCCACAGGGAGTGCCCGACGTCTCCGCTCAGTCGACTAACTTCCGTGCGTTCTATCAAGGCCAGGCTGCACGAGGGATGGGGACGTCTGTAGCTGCCCCCATCTTCGCTAGCATTGTCGCTCTTCTTAATGACGGACGACTGGCAAGAGGGCTGCCTCCATTAGGGTTCTTGAACCCTGTCCTATATACAAAGGGATTGCCTGGTCTAACGGACATCACATCGGGGAATAATCCCGGGTGTGGGACGCAAGGTTTCAACGTGAGTAATATATTTCACGATCGTCCTCCTTTGTAATCACATTAACCTCCACAGGCGACGTATGGATGGGATCCGGGTAAGCTACCAATAGTATACTGCACGATAGCCACCCCATACTCACGGCAAATCACAGTAACGGGACTCGGAACACCTAACTTCGGGAAATTGAAGCAAATCTTTTCACCGTAGAGTCGGCATGATACAAAGACTGATCCTGTACAATGCGGAAACAGTGAATGCCGTCACCCCTACAATAGTACTGGTCGAGTCGTATGGTGCAATGCTATCGACAACAGTCCTGTTAAAACTCGCATGAATCGTTGGATGCTATTTCTACTAGTGCATCGGTGGGTTATCCTCAATGAACACGTCGCAGGTCGAGCTCGACAGACGGCACTCTGAGAATCCTCCCCTCAGCATCGCCTCGGAAAACCATCTCGTTGACAGGGGCCCCACGGGAGTACCCGATCTCTGCGCCGAAGGAGTAAATGGTGCACCCGTAACCCAGCGCATCGTTGAAAGGGGGTATGCCAAAGGCAAGACTGTACCATGGGATGGTCAGAATAGATGTGCGACATAGGAACAGGTATATTACTCACCGAAATTCATCGACACGACCTGTGGAAAATAGGCCCACCTTCCGTGTTTTGCCTTGCCCGTATATCATTCCCAGGACGTCGGTACCGTTGAGAATTATGCGCTCAGCCCAGAGGGAGCCTTTGTGAATGCTGATGATGACGTCGCTCGCAGCTGCCTCATCCTTTGATTCAGCCCTCCACCGCCCAGAGTACATGCGTGCGACAGTCTCAGCGATGTAGTGATCTATCGCAGGTTGCAACACGTCGACGGCGTCCAACGTGGGCGCTTGGGAGTCGAGATATTCACCCGTCATGAGTACGATCACGGCAAACCCGTTGGTCGGATTCAACGAGAATGCGGTGTGGTACCCTCCGAGTTGTCCAACTGGAAAGCATCCACGTGGCTGTGATAATGTACGGCAGACAACACAGTAATCGTCACTTACACTTCTGATAGAGCCGCTGAACTTGACCCCAGGAATTGTGATACTTCGCGATTTCCCAAACGAGGCCGGTTTCGGTCGCGTCGTCGTACCATGCATGGAGTGGACGCATCCATTCGCGTACGGTCATCGGCGTCAACAAGTCAGTACCTATTCCTGGGGCGAGGAGGTTTTGCGCAAGGAGACCGAGGTCAGCTAGGCTACTGTAGCACCCGCCAGCAGGGTTCATGGCCTCGAGGAAGTCGTAGTCCTACGGTCGAGTAGTATTAACAACTCACAGATAAAGATAACTGTGGAACAGGGCACACCGCTTCGTAAGAGTTGAGAGATGCCACGGCAATCCGGCTTCTGTCCAAGACATTACTTGAGAATCCGGTGTTGCGCATACCGAGAGGTTCGAAGATGTCGCGTTCTAGCAGCTCTGCATGTGTCTTCGGTCTGTCACCTTGGGAACTCTCCCAGAGAGTATTTGCTCCAAGGTTGACCATTCCCAGAAGCGAATATCCGGTATCTGAGTAGACAGGGAGGTAAGATGGAGGTACGACAGGCCTGAAGTTGGCAAGCGCAGAGAGGACATCCTCTGGAGCGGGAAATGGCAGCCCATTTTCGGGAGGTGTACCAGCACCCTCCAGGCTATGAGGCCACTCAGTCATGGGCCCCGGAGGCATGTCCCCTGGGATACCAGCGGTATGGGACGCAAGCTGCCTGACGTTGATAGGTTCCTCGTCGGAGATAATGCTGAAGTCGGGTACAAACTTCGTGATTGCGTCGTCCCTATGTACTCTTGTTAGCAGAGCGTCGTACGTACAAGGGAAAATAATACCAGCTTAGAGCACCTCTCTGCCGAAGGATCCACGTCTCCATTGCGGTTAGCATTTTTGTGACTGAAGCTAGGCGGAAAATGGTATGACGATCCACCTCGAGTCGCTTGGTTGGGTCGGTCTCGTTGGCTTTGACAACGCCATACGTCCCTTCGAAAAGTGGACCAGAAGAAGTCACGACTGACACCGCTAGTCCATCTATGCCACCTGCTGCTACTCTGGCTTTCAGCTTCTTGTCTAGTTTCTTTGACGCAGCAGTTATTCCAGGCGACTCTGCCGTGGGTGCCCAAGAAGAGACGACGTTCGGAAACGGGTAAGGACACGAGGCTCGCGGCCAACCACTAGGAGAACGCGACTTCAGCCAATCTCCCAGAGGTCCCTCTTGCACGGAAGACGGCACTGAGCGGAACAGAAAATAACATAATGTGATAAGAAAAAGCGCCTGCCATCTACGGGGGGGATGCAGTAGGTTTCTGAATACTTCCTTGTCATCGCTTTCAACAGGGCCCTTTGCGGTCCTTTTCATGCTTGGCTCGCTGCTGGGACAGATGTCGCCTGGAAGGGGGAGAAGGACTCACGAGTAGGACTAGAACTCCTTCGTTCCCCACATATGAGGGACGCGAGTCTATTCTCAGTCCGTGACGGCAACCTTCTGGCGCAGGTCTATCAAATGGAAGCGAATTCCACGCCCAGCGCTCAGCGCCATCGCTCAACTTCATCGTTGTGAGCATCATGCCATCGGTGGTCTCGGGGGAAGTCCATACGGGGACTCAAGAGTGCCCGGCGGCAGCTCCCGAACTTGTCGGACTCACCTCATGAGGCAAGTGTACAGCTCAGTATGTACTCAGATTCAATCAAAACTCCGAGTCGATTGTGAAAGCCCTTTGATAGTGATTTCAGTCTTGAAATGTATATTATTATACAGCAACGTTCCGAGTAAGAAATCTGAAGGCTATATGTACCCTGTAATAGATTCAGATGGCCAATAATTACCAGGTAGGTGCCCCGACGATCCTTCAAACGTCGAAGTATGGCGAACTGCAGAAGGCGCCCCGCCCGACCGATATCATGATTATACGCAGACCGTCAACTAATGGTACCGGTGAACATATACCCGGAACACCAGCAGGAAAACAAGTATGAAGAATCAGAACAAACGACTGATGATCTTTGCGGAATGAATCGCAGCGTGTCAGTCTGTGGCGGCTGTTCCTCCTGTCAATGCAGGGCCTTGCCCTTACTCCAGCGGACCGTCGTCTCGCACATCAAGATGGCCACATGCTCCCTTATCAAACCCCGCTACTCGCGATAGCTACGTTTGCTGCGGGTGTAGGGGCACTGTCCGTATGCATCTGAGTTATTTACTGCTTCTGATTCAGAACAACTAGCTATTGAAATGCAGGATATACCCTAATGAGTATCTCATGCTTAAGACACCTATCTGCGCCCACTGGCACTTCCGCGAGCTTTGCGCTACGTTTTCTCAGAAGCCCGCAAGCGCGGCGGGAGACGACTTCCCACTCTTCCAGCGTGTCTTGATGCCTTTTCGTTATGTCCAAACACCGCTGCCATGGGCATCTTGGATGCTAGTGGTGACCGCGATCTTCCTTGTGGCTATTCGCACCCTGAGTATCATGGTGGAGTGGCATGCGCGAAAGGTTTACTGTATGTCTACCGCCGCACCCCCAGGAATATTCATCCCATCCATAATGACTTTAGCTTATGAAGGAAATGATTACCCGGAACATTTTTCTATCCCTGCACTTGCAGAGGCATTCTTAACAGTGGAGGACTCGGTGCACTATCAAATAGACACCCCCGAATCCTTCGACGAGTGGGGATCTATGTTCCCGCTCGGAGGAGGGTTTGTACACCTAGGGCCCAAGCACCGCGCATTCTCCATTTCGATGTTCCACCAACTCCACTGTCTGAACAACCTACGAAAAGGCATCGTAAGTGAGGACCTCGCGGACGCGCAGCTAGCACACTTGCAACATTGCATCAATTACCTGCGCCAGTCCATCTTGTGCTCGCCGGACCTGCGACTTGAACCGCAAAGCGTATTCCTCCGAGAGGCTTACCACATAGACGGTATCGATGGGCTCGGTCTGACACACCGCTGCGTTGACTGGGAGACCATCTATCGTGCGACGGAAAACAATTTCTTGGAATGGAAAACCCAGAGCGAGTCGGAAGAAGACCTATGGTAAGCAACAAAGCCTGATTTTCAGCACGATCCCAATTTATCTATCTTATTCATAGATTGCACTTTACCTCGGCCCATAAATGCAGCAGTACGGAGGTCTCATCGGATATGAAATACTGTTCTACAACACCTTACATCTTCCTAGTACGCTCAGATTGCAGGATTCTCATGGTCGCTAGCTATTCTCACCTGCAGACGGTCCTATCTTGTGTGCTAGACCCAGCATTATTGTATTCAGTAGGACTTGGCCTGCCCATGCTAATGTGGACTTCTTCATATTTCCTCCCCCCAACGATTGGTGAGGAACTCGACCGCTCGTCAATTCAAGGATCGCAGCTGTAAAAGTACTGTGATTAGTGTGGCGGGGCTGCGCGGGGGGGGGTCTCAGTGCGACTCAGAAATGCGTGCGGCGGTCATACATAACTTCCGAACACTATCTTGTCAGTCCCGGTGCTCGTGGTGAGCAGGTCAAAGGTAAGCAAGTACGGCCTACTTACACAGGCATGTACAAGTATGAACACTACCGTCAACATCCCCGGAGCAGCCTTGCAAAGAAGGCTGATACAATCGCTCCAAACAAGAAAGCCAGCAGCATCAGTTTCATCTCTTCTCCCCCGATATTCCGTCGCTCCCCCTTCTTGCGAGTCACCACACCGAACCGACTGAAATCCCTAGTAGCGTCAGCTACCCTGTCCGACTTATGTGCGAACTGCAACGCAGAGAGCCCATCTATACTGCGCGTATTGTTGTTCTCCCAGTAAGCTTTGAGCCCACCCTCGCCTCTTCCATCAAGTGCGTTGAGGTCAGCCAATTCTTTCCGTGTGCCCGAACTGAGAAGGGTATCACGGTGGCCGACGAAGTCGTAGAAAGGAACTGCAAAGCCGCAGCTCTGCGTATTGATCAGACGGGTTCAAAGACGGGGGAGCTGACTCCGAATGACTCACCGTCGCCACTTTGTGGACATCGACCACTATCACGGAGCGCGAGCCTGGCGTCCGCTTGTCCGGAGGTATGTAGGCATCATATTCAGGTGTGGCAAATTCATGCACGAGCCCTGTAGAATCGTCGATCAGTCAACCCTATAGTCATGCGCCTGAGACCACATACCTGTGCCAAATAGGCGACATATCATCGGAGGGCCTTCAAAGGCGTTGAAGAAAATGGTTATCCGTCCATTCTCGCGCAAGTGCGCGATGGTTTCGCTGCCTGACAGGGGGGTTAGACGCTTATCTACACCCCGCCGATGCAGCACGACACTCACCGCTGCCTGTAAGATCTTCGTACCATACCTTCCTATTATTGACGATATGGAACGTCCCCCCTACACCCTTCGAGGAGACATTGACATGCCCATCCGCTGCTAAAGGAGCCGTAGCGACCGTGAACATGTGCTGCTTCTCGATCCATTGCAGGACATGGGGAGGTATCTCATCGAAGAACTTCACCATGATAGACGGGGAAATAGGCAGTCCTGGCCTGAAGGAATGACTCCTACGGTGGTATAAGTACTAAACGTTAACCGCCCATGTTAGACATGGTGAACGTGATCGAGTCATGATAGCTCCGGTTCTCCAGTATCTTATTCACCAATGAAACGATATGCCGGCGGCTGAGATTGTATAGTGTCCCCCGGCTTGTTTCCAACTGTGATAGATATGGCTTGACTCGTGCTATGGCGCCATAAGTTCACAGAGTAAGTAGTAGACAATGTCCTCCATACTCGGAGGAGTCGGAGCCTAGGGTTGGAGATGTCGGCGGTATACGTAGTGGCTTAACTTCAACCACATCGACGTTCGTAGGTCCGGATTGAAGCTGACGACTAATGCAGTCCCTTTCAAGTTGGTTTGCTCCAAATATCGCCACGAGGCCGGGCCCTTGTCCGGACCCGCTATAAGTAGGTGATGTACGTATGAGGTAAGTTGCGTTTTCACCAGAGACGTAACATGCGATTACACATGTCTGAATCGCTGGACCGTTGCCCAGTCATTAGGAGCTTACTACTGCTGAGGTGGATCAATCGCAAAGTGTGCAACGCTGGCACTCAGGCTACGGGCAGGGTTAGGTTTGCAAGTGCACTTCCCCGGACCAGCGGGAGTGTTGGACTGAGCCGAAGATATTTCAGTCTTCTTGAGCCATGAATAGCACTTTACTCATCCCTTTTTCTCGCCTCTTTGCTCAGCCAATATTACGCTCAGCCTTTCGTACCGCGTGAAATCACGCGAACCCAGAACTCGTGATGCTGCCGCCCACCGGTCTTCTATGACCCTAGGAGCTGCGGTTACTGTTATCCAGGCTGATATAGGTTGCCTGAGACTCATATAAAGGCGACACGTTGCAAACCCGTTTGCCAGCGAAGATGCAACCCTCGGAAGGACACATTGATCCTATCCCAATCCTCATAGTGAGTAAGGTGCATCACTCACGGTCTTTTCTAGCTTATCACCATCGTAGGTTGGGGCAGGACCTGCAGGACTGGTCCTCGCCCTCACACTGGTGCAGAATGGGGTCCCAGTGCGCGTCATTGACAAGGCTCCTGCACCTCCCGTAGGGCAGCGAGGAGCGGGGATCATGGTCAGGCAGCTGTTCCTATCGCCACCGCTCCACGGCCGGCCTCATCAATTCGTCTATGTAGCCTAGGACGCTGGAAATATACGAGTTTCTGGGCGTCCTCCCTAATATCCTCAGAGCCGGGTTCATGCTGCCCCCGTGTGCGCAATATGACTCGCCGGGAATCACTAAACCGGCAAAACAGTTCGACATGGTCACGGTGTACGACCCCACGCCAGATTGTCCATATGTAAGCCTATAAACTATCCAGGATATACACACGTTCTTCACTTGCCTTCCATGATAGCTTCGAGGGTATACCCTTGGGCAAGACGAAGTAACCAGAATAATGCGCTCTCACCTATCAAGGCACGGGTGCGAAGTAGAGTACGGCGTAGGCCTTGTCGACTTCGAGCAGCACCCCGACGCTGTGACAGTCCATGTGTCCGTACAAAAAGACGGTGACCTGGTGCCGGGCGTTATCGAAGCAAGATGGCTAGTTGGGGCGGACGGCGGTAAAGGTAGAGGAGGTTTACGAATTCACTTACCACCGCGAACTGAGTTCTCGACAAGGAATCGTGAGGAAACAACTTGGTCTGACCTTCCTTGGGGAGACCCGTGCAGAGGACGGGCTCGTCATCGCGGATGTCCATATTACTGGGCTCAGCAACGACGTAGGCGTCTTATCCAATGATAATGATTGTACATCATTACTCACTATTCTCAGTACTGGCATATGTGGGGCGACGTCTCCACAAAGTGGTAAGTGTTTCATAGACGTCCTCATCGTACGTGTGTCATGGCGCTCACAGGGTAACGATCCGGCCCACGGAGAAAGACGGTATCTTCTGGTCTCTCAGCGGTGGCCGACAGGCGGATTACGAAAAATTAGCGTCGGACCCGGAAGCTTTGAGACAGTTCGTCCGGGAAGTCTCAGGCAGGACGGATTTTGAGCTTGGTGAATTCGTGACCTTGAACTCTTTCAGGTGCGTTTATCTCATTATCAAACATGGAGGAAGGCTACTTACGTATAATCAGACCTAACATACGGATGGTGAACAAATTCGGAGAAGGAAGAGTGTTCGTATGCGGAGGTGAATAATTACCAGCTTGCTGCATTCCTGCTTGCTAGACTAAGGGCTCCCAGACGCGGCCCACGTCCACAGCCCCTTCGGTGCACAGGTGAGCAGACATGCACCCCAGCCAAGTCCTGCTGACCACCCCACCACTGACCAGGGCAGCAACTCCGCCGTCATGGACAGCGTGAGCCTCCCCCGCTGCACCTCTTCACATCCAGCCTAACAAATTCACCTTACCCAGTTCAACCTCGCCTGGAAACTCGCGCTCGTCCACAAATCCCTCGCCCCCGCCTCCCTCCTGGGGACTTACACCTCCGAGCGCCTCCCCGTCATCGCGCAGATGCTCAACAAGACCACACAGCTACTCGACCGCGCCGTCGAGGCCGCCGCCACCAAGCGCGACATCCCGCCCGAGCACCTGCAGGACGAGGGCGCGAACCCGTGGGTGCGCGGGAAGGTGTTCTTCCAGCTGGGCGTGAATTATAGGTGGAGCGAGATCGTGGTGGACGAGGAGGCTGAGGGGAGGTGGGTGAGTGTAAGGGAGGCGTATGGGGCGGCGACGGGTGCGGGGGGTGCTCGCGTGTACGCGGGCGACCGCGCGCCGGACGCGCCGTTCCTCGCGGATCTGAAGGCCGGGGTTGATATTAGTCCTGTCGGGCCCGGGACGAAGAGGCTGTTTGACTTGTTCAAGCCGACGCACCATACCGTGCTCGTATTCTCTTCCGCCGTGGAAGAGGTGCTGGACGTCCTGGAGGAGCTCCCGCCGCTGGTTACGCGCTCGGTGGTCGTCTTCCCGACGCGGACGGCGGTGGAGAGGCTGCAGCCTCGGGAGACGTGGGACGGTGTGCACCATGTTGTCAAGGACTGTTTTGGGTATGCGTATAAGCATTATTCTGCTGAGAAGGGCAGGAGGAAGGTAGTCATTGTGAGGCCGGACGGGGTGGTGGGGGCTATTGTCGGAGGTGTTGAGGGTGTTAAGAGGTATTTCATCGGTGTTTTTGGGTCTGGGCTTGCGGACTGAGGGATGTACCAGCGCATCTTCTTCGCAGTGAATTTGTATATATAGCACTGTAACTGTCCCTCCATACATGCGGATCACAGCAACTGGTTCGATAGGACAAGCAGAAACAAGAACATCACATGAGTTCCAACTCCCGGTTGATCGCCTCGAGTTTTGCGGCTAGTTGCCTAGGTATATCGGGGACGACTTCTTCGGATAGGTCTCCCAGGAGGGGCGTAGATATAGACGTCGAAGTCTGGTACACATCACGAATATATCTGGTAAAATGTCAGCACAACACAAACATGAATCCATCCGCACCTCGGGCTGCGTCCCGCGTTCCAGGGACTCGAGCCACGGTATAGCAGACATTCCCACTGCGACTTCATCGACGAGTTTCATCCGTATACCCATAAAAGATTCGCCATATCGAGATAACAGCAGGGAGAAAGGCTTATACAGACAAGGCGGGCCGGTGTCGTCAGATGGCGAGAGCAGCGAGGGGAGGTTAGTAGGTTCTGCCACGGAATCCAGGGGGATAAGCCTCTAAAGGAAGACCATAAAGTGAAGCGCTCCCAGAAAGTATACCTTTGTTAGTAGGTCCTGGTTTGCATAGAACACACGTGAACGTGGACGAGCCAACTGTTCCTTGCTTGCATAATCGAGTCTCAAGCTGGGGTGTAGCGGCACACTGAGAATCCGAGTCGATCTGAGTTGCTCGGGGGCTTTGAGCACGAGACTTGGCAGAGAGAGCAGAGCCCGAGCAGTCGCCAGCCAGTGGGGTATATGCGCGTTTCGACGGAGTATTTGCGTCCATAGGTCGACCAGAACTCAGCAGATAACCAGAGTCGCGAGCACGCTCCCCGTTTTTGCTGTTATATCGTCCGCTGTTGCATAGAGGTCGTCCAAACGCGGTATGATCACCAGAGTCAGAATCATAGTCCACCAAAGTCAACTCTGAGCTGGGGAATTCGTCTATAGCCTTAGTCTTGGTACCCGCAGGCGGTGACAAAGTACTGGAGCGCGATTCTGGGCGTTTGGTCCGTTTCTTTGGGCGATTCTCTTGTTCCTCGTCGTCACCCGTGATCTTCTCCAGCTCTGTCGGTGGTCGCGTATCCAGCTCATACGTGCCTTCAGGGATAATCTGCCCCTTCCGCTCCGCCAAAGACTTCTTGTGCGAGAACCAGTTGTGCACGCGGATCGGCTCGATGCTGCGCGCGAGCGCCCACGCCTGGCGACTCTGCAGAGTCGGGACACGCGGGTCGGCGTGCCAGAGGGCGTCTAGCTCTGCTATGATTTCTGGAGTGAGCCGCGTTTTAAGGGAGGGTCTGAGTGATTTGGAGATGCGGAAGTATTTGGGCGGAGCGGGGACGGAGGAATCCTGCGGCTCTGGTTTGGGCATGACGAGTAGCCGCAAGGGTCAAGCGGTTTTGGAGTCAGTTATTTGTGAGTCTCGGTCGAAAGGCCAGCGATGGAAGGAAGGAAACATGCAAGGGTCGAGATGTGTCATGTGCCACTGGCAGCCTATATGCGGTCACGTGCTCTGCGCGTCTGAGTCGTTACGGCGGTCACGGTCTCCCCGAACAAGTCTGACTCAAAGCGCGGTTTGCATGCGCGCAGCAGCGCTGGATATCTGGCTAGCGATTGTATAGAGGTCCCAAAACACGAACGTGCCCTCTTTCCATAGCGAGGCGATACGAGACAGAAGAATGATTGTAGAGGCCGCAAGGGCGTAAGTTTATAAGGGGCATTAGTGGACTTCACTAACTCCTCATGAACTTACGCCCTTCCAGACGATTCAAAGTTATCTGCTATACAGGTATGTGTAGGCTTTCAACACTTACAGGTCACCGTGCTATCTACAGCTGTTCCGATGGTTGCGAAAGTCGGGCCGAATCACTGGACGCTGGTGTACACATGGTACGCAGCAGAATTTGCAGTACGTCCATGACTTACAATCCACCTTGGCTAGAGAAGTCCCCTATTGGAGCAAAGGACGAGGGAGTTGCGACCTTCAGAGTCCCCACTGATATGTCCAAATGGTATGTATGGTATATCTCGGGCAGATGTCATGATAACACGCTCAGGCCGCTCACCCTTGCATACATGGCAGAAGCTATCGCACCAAAGAGGAACGCCAGCATGAGCTTTATCTCCTCCTTGCCCACCAGATGCCCCTCGGTAGCAGGCCCGTCTGAGTTCTTTTTCGGCTTCTTCGTCAAGTGGAACTGGTACCGACTCTCCACCGGCCGCTCCGTTACAGACGCGACGTTCAAACCAGGCAAGCCGTCGAGGCTCTTGGTGTTCTCCGCTCTCCACCACGCCTTCAAGTCCTTCTCCTTGTTCGACGACTTCTCCAGCTGCGAGCACCAGTTGAGGATGGTGTCGCGGTGGCCGTCGAAGGTGTAGTACGGTACGCCGTACCCGCAGCTCTGGCTCGTACACTGGGCAACTCGCTTAATATGTATGCTGTGGTAAGGGCGCTCACCGTGCCGACTTTGTGCACATCCATGACTATGACCGCGCGCGAACCTGGCATCCGCGTCTCCGGGGAGATGAAGCTGTCGTACTCGGGTGTGCCAAACTCGTGGACAGTGCCTGGGGTTTGCCGTCAGACCTTCGTAACCTCGACGTACGAAGAATATACGGCACCTGTACCGAATAAGCGACAGATCAAGGGCGGCCCCTGGAAGGCGTTGAACAGGATAGTGATGCGGGAGTTTTCGCGTATGTGCGAAATCGTTTCGTTGCCTAGCCACCCTCTGAATGATGCTGATTTCATTGCGGTATTGCCAGCGCTTACCGCTGCCAGTCAGATCCTCGTACCACACCCGCTTGCCATCAACAACGTGGAACGTGCCATCCACCCCCTTGGACGAGATATTGACGTGCCCATCCGCGCTGAGCGGCGCCGTTGCGACCGTGAACATCTGCTGCTTTGCTATCCATGTTATGAGGTGCTCAGGTATCTCGTCGTAGAATTTGCCCATGGTGGTGGTAAGAGTTTTCCAAGTGCTCGGGCATCATTATACTCATGATTGTATGGCCGGAAGCGCGCCATGGGAAACATGATAAGCACCGGTACTGGGCCCCATTATGGGCGTGAGGATAATAGAGATTGCGCAGTGGCCTACTTTGGCAAGAGTTTCTTACCCATGGTAAGCCATGGTAAAGCAGCGCTCAGCACGAATAGCCCCGAAATACAGTGCACGCTCAGCCGCCGTCTACGAGAAGAAAAAATACAAGTACTTGAAATACAGCGATATGCGGCACGTGCCCAATGATCAAGGATTCTGGATTCCAAAACGACGCCCGAAATGGAAGGACATTTGCTTGATATGTCATTGACACTGTGGCGCATCCCTCCCGATCCTCCTTTCCCCATGTCGCCTCCTACGTCCGATTTACCCCGTAGTAGCAGCTTTACTGGCTCAGATAAAAGGGAGCCCAAATCCCTTTCTTCCCCAATTTCTTTTTCCCTCCTCCTACAACCGCCACCACCGCAAAAGCTCATCCAAGTCTTCCTCAGGGATAAGCCCGCGGTTCACACGCTAAATCAATAGTAGCCGGTCCCGCGCGCTGTACCCTGCTGTACCTGGCGGTGCGCTCTGATCTAGTCCACAATCTGACATATGTCCCGGTGCGGAAAAAGTGGCGGAAACGTCAACTCAATAACGTTGGGCGAGACGCACGTTCCGATCGAACAGAACGTCTCATATTATCACAAAAAGGCACACTGCAGATGATGCGGTGGTTGATCTTTTCTCTTGCACCTCGAGGCAGTTCCTTTCGCGCTGAAAAGCGGCACCGGGCTCGGAAATAACTAGCGCTCGGTGACGCCGGTGAATGCAGTGAGTACTGATCCCGGAGCTGTTCTTGGACCTGGACGACGATGTTGAGCTTGTCGGCGTCGAGCAGAGGGCGGTGGAGGATGACTATCTACATTCGCAAGCCGCGCCGGAAACTCCAGCTCGCCCTGCCGCTCTTTCTCGTCGTTCTATGCTCCCTCACGTACTTGCAATTCGCCCAAACATCAAGCCGACCAAGACCGACCACTTTCGAGGAGGAACACAATGAATCGGCCCCGGCACCCCACGGCCATGGTATGTATGCGGTACAGCGTCAGTCCGACCTCCAGCCTCATCCCACCGCGCAAGTCGTGCTGAAGCCCGCGAAAGACAGCTCTTTCCGCGAAATTGAATCCCCTTTAGATAGCGAGGCGGAGGAGGAGAAGGTGGTTGCGCGTCCTGAAGACCTGTTCCCGGAACTCCTTGGTTTGACGGACGAGCCCGAGTACGAGGGGCTGTTTGAGGAGCTCCCTCCGCATGTGTACCGCTCAGATGGGCTGCTCGTTGTGAACCCCGAGGGCGCCCACCCGATTTTTGAGCTGATCGAGCGGGCGGAGGAGGCTTGGGATAACAAGCTGCGAAAAGCGAGTCGGACGCTTACTCAGGCGGTGGAGGAGTACAAGAGGCGATATCAGCGATTACCGCCAAAAGGCTTCGATCACTGGTGAGTAGGCTAATAGCTTCATGGATCCTGTTATTCACGCCTCTTAGGTGGAGATACGTTCAGGAGCACAACGTGCAGCTGCCGGATGAGTACGACCAGATCCACGAGGATCTCGAGCCGTTCTGGGGCATGCGCCCCGCGGACCTGCAGAAGATCGCCACGGACTGGGAAGAGCACAAGGATGGTTTCGTCCTCGGCAAGATGGCGGCGGACGACCCGATCGACGTCCTCAAGACAGCTTTCTTGAACGAGGGCCGCCGGGAAGAGCACCTTTATGGGGCCTACAAGATAATGGAATTGCTCGAGGACGTCGAGGAATTTATCCCTCCCTTCCGCGCGATTTTCTCCCCGCACGATAACCCGAATGTTGTGAAGAACTACGAGCTGCGGAAGATGGCCGTGGAGGCTGCTGCCGAGGGCAAATGTACGTCTTCTTAATCTTGCTGCCTCCTAGCCACTCACGATCGCTCCAGACATCGACGTCAGCAAGCCCCCACCGGGCGGCGCGTACGGCTGGCTCTCCGCCTGCCCACCGCAGTCCCCCGCGCGGCGCAACCCCTCGCGCATGATCAACGACCACAAGCCGCTCGAGCGCAAGACGTTCATCTGGGACCACCGCGCGAGCATGGACCCGTGCCTCCACCCGACGCACTTCTCGCAGCACGGCCAGTTCCTGTCACACAACTTTGGCCCCGCGCCTGACCCGCTCCTCCGCCCGCAGTTCTCGTGGTGCGTCGACGACCTGCACAACGACCTGCGCCCGCCGACGCCGCATAACTGGGTCGCGGATATCGATGACCCCGAGTGGGATGAGAAGAGGGAGGAGCGGCTGTTGTGGAGGGGGAGCAATACGGGGATATGGCATGGCAGTGACAGGAAGTGGTGGAAGGCACACCGCGAGCGGCTGGTGGAGATGACGACGGGGCGCGATGGCTCAGTCAAAGTGCTCCTCCCGAACAAGTTCGACTTTTACGGCAATACGAGCGTGGGCGAGCCGGTGGAGATCAGAAGGCAGCTGCTGAATGCCGTGACGATGGACGTGCAGTTTGCGGGCAAGCCGTTGGCGTGCGAGCCGGCGATTTGTGAGATTTTAGGAGAGTTGTTCGAGTGGAGGCCGAATATGAACTGGAAGGAGGCGGGGCAGTATAAGTATGTTATGGATGTGAGTTTTTTCATTCCCGATTGACGGTCTACTCGTGGATCTGATGCTTTTGGCTCCTGACAGATGGATGGGAATGGCTGGTCGAGTCGGTTCAAACGGCTCATCACGTCCCGGTCCCTAATCTTCAAGTCAACTATCTACTCGGAATGGTGAGAATCCTGGTCGGTTCGCGGTAGCTGAGGCTGACACAGGGTTCGCAGGTTTCAAGACCGGATTCAGCCCTGGGTGCACTACGTCCCCGTTCAAGTTGACCTGTCCGACTTGTACGACGCGTTCCTGTTCTTCCGCGGCGACATCAATGGGGAGGGGGGCCATGACGAGCTTGCGAAGAGGATCGCGGAGGCTGGGCGCGATTGGAGCAAGCGGTTCTGGCGGAAGGAGGATATGACCGCGTATATGTTCCGGTGAGTCTGAAGTTGGATGGGTACCCATGGATAGGACGCTGATTTGAGTTGCCTGATAGGATGTTCTTGGAGTATGCGAGAGTGACGAGTGACGACAGGGACGCGATGACATACGTGCCTCCCCCAGACTTCGCCGAGCGCAGTGATGAAGATGCATATGATGACACGGATGCGCTTTGGTAGAGCTGGTACGTAGTTATATAACAGGTCTTTTCATATATTTGGGTTTATGTCGAGGGTAGTTGTACATTACTAATACTGTCTTTCGCCGCTGCATCCTAGCCCTTCCCTCGTTATGATTGACGATACCGTTATTGCTATTTCTAGATTTGTTACAGAAGTAGACATGGGAGTTCTACTGGTACGCATAGCCTGTTGTATATTATCTATAAGTATTCTACAGACCAGCAGAGTATGGATGCCACTATCTGAATCGCGGTGGAAACGTGTTCTCAAGTTTACTGTAGTCTGTCTGCTCTGCACGCTTCATCTCGGAGTCTAAAGGCTAATTTAAGGGTTTCCAGCACATGCCGCCAATACGCGTAGGCTGCTAGCAGTGCTACTAGAGCGTCACTATCAACAGGTGACTTGTGCGGAACACCATGTCCACTAATATCACTCGACCCGATGCGATCTACTTAACACTCACTAGACGAAGCCAAGAAGCCGATGCGTTACGCGGCGGTGAGGCTTGCGACAGCCCGCGCTCAAAGCATATATAGCGAAACCAACACTTATGGATAGCCCACAAATTCCTTTATCCTGCGCAAGCCATGGGTAAATTCTACGACGAGATACCGGATCACCTCATCGAATGGATAAAGAAACAACATATGTTTACCGTGGCTACGGCTCCGCTCTCCCCCACCGGACATGTCAACGTTTCGACTAAAGGTGTCGGAGGGACCTTCCACGTCGTCGACAGCAGGCAGGTGTGGTACGAAGACCTCACAGGGAGTGGTGAGTGGAACGCTGGATGGATCCCTACATGGCTTAGACTGATCGGTAGTGTATTGCAGGGAGCGAGACGATCGCGCATCTGAAAGAGAATGGGCGCATCACCATTCTGTTCAGTGCGTTCGAGGGCCCACCGACGATAGCTCGTCTATTCGGTACAGGTACGTGCGGTTGTCGCTCTGTTCTCTCAGCCAGCGCTGACGACGTGGCGTCCCTAGGACGAGTGCATGAATTCGGCTCACCAGAATACGATCTGTTCATCTCGGCGGTGACCAGGACGCCAGGCTCACGCGCCGTGATCGTCATAGACGTGCACAAAGTTGGCACGGTAAGTCGTCCACTGGCTTATATCCAACTAATCTGTAACGCAATGTTTTGCGTAGAGTTGCGGATACGGCGTACCGTACTATGAGTTCATCGGCCATCGCGACACGCTTCTGAACAACGCAACTATATTTGAGAAGCGCGATCTCGAGGCGCCCGGATTTATCGCAGAGAAGGGCATGAAAGCAATCTGGGGATTCCTCAACTCCGAGAGTATAGATGGATTACCTTCGCTGAGCGACGCGCCGAAGCAGACTCATCGGCCGCCAGAGGCTGTGCGGGATTTCTCGAAGTTCGGTGTTGTGAAGAAGCCCAAAGTGCAGAAGGAGCCGGAGGCGAAGGGAAGTACTGGTGTGGGTGCTCTTCTGCGTCAGCGGCTGGGAAACGAGGAGACGAAGTTATTACTTGCTTTCCTTTTTGGTGCAATTATTTCGGCTTTCTTGGCGAGGGTGAGGACCACAGAAACAGCTATTTGAGATATCTTCTTGATGTTCACTGAATACCATTCCACATATCGTACACTGCCTAATCGTAGCATTGATAATTACTTCATCCTGAGGCCTAAGCATTCAGAGGGGTCCGATCGTTATTCCCCTGTCATAAAGAGGCCGGAGTCATTATGTATAGATTCAACGAGTTAGCTCACTCGATGGGAAATCCAGGATAGCTGCGTCTCAGGTTCCAGTGCGCGAATGAAGTGACCAATGTCAGTAAAACAGGAGTGCTACTAGCAGATCATCTGCATGAAACGCATGAAAAAATTCGCTCTGAAGAACCAGACTCAGCTGAAACGACCTTGGCAGACTCAAACTGTAAGTACTCTAGCTCTGGGCCTGACTTACGTTGTATTGAATGTCGATCAGCAAGGGGCCGTTCATCTAAGTAGTCTAGGAGTTCGTCGTACCCAGTCTCAAGCCGCGAATGCCGCACGCCGGGAGAGCCCGGCGGACAGTGTGGAGCACCTCAGAAAAGGACGGCAACAAGCGGAGTCCGAATTCTAACCTCCGCGGCACGAATCTTGCGATAGGTCCTTGATTCAATACATTCCTGCGCAGGATGGCTATGACAATACCCGCACGGAGATCCTTTTATACGGGCTGAAGGTCGAGGGTGTCTGCCTTCAGCCTGACTTTCTAGCCCACTGATGCGATCTACGATTTTTCCATCCGCTAGCAGGCTCAATGTTTCGGCCTCCATCCTGCTGATAGCCTTGGTCGCGCGGGCCTCTGCAGGACAGTGCAGCCCTGGGACTTATTCCTCGAACGGACAGAAACCCTGTCAAGACTGTCCTGCTGGGACATACCAATCCCGTACGTGCTTGACCTCCCTTCTAGATTCTATCCCTCACACATTGTCGGTATACTGTGCAGAGTCCGGTGCTACGAGCTGTACAGCCGCCCAGGCAGGTTGGTATGCCAAGGGTACGGGAAACAAGCAGCAGGAGCAATGCGGGCAAGGGTACTATAGCACCGGCCACGCATCAGAATGCACCATCTGCCCCGCCGGGAGCTACTGCAATTCCAATACGCAGACTCAGCCGCAGTACTGCCAGCCCGGGCGCTACTCGCCCTACCCCGGTGCTAAGCAGGACTGCTTGGAGTGTCCGCGCGGGACGTTTAACAATGTCTATGGGGCGACGGCGTGCTGCACCTGCTGCTCAGGATGGTACACAGTGAGCGCGGTCGTGTCCGTGAGGATGTTATGTGTGCTGACAGGTTCGTAGGATCAAACAGGCCAGACCCACTGCTTCAATTGCCCGAACAGGGGCAGTCAGCAGCAGGGATGGTCCCCAGCAGGTTCCACTTCAGCCGGCCAATGTATCGACGCCCCAGGTGCGTTGTCGTCATGCTCGCAGACTTCAAGTGGGACTTGCCGTACGTGTTCACACTTCTTCCTGACTCATCGGCCAAGCTAATGCAGTCCTCTGATTAGCGGCAGCTGGAGGTGCAATCAGCTCCCAGCGTAAGCGTGCTGCTGGCTCTGTGGAATACTGCGGAAAGCCAGGCCACAAGAGCTGCCCTATCTGGAACGCGGTCCAAGGCAACGCCGGACATGCTTCGCAAACCACGCTGTACCGATACGAGTGTGTCGACATTGCCAACGATATAGAGTATGTTTCTCCTCCGGGCTTTGCGGTCACAGACCAGGGCTGATGACATTCAAATGTGCAGGTCCTGCGGTGGATGTGTCGACGATTCCAGAGCCGGCACGCCCAGCACCGACGGGGGACGCGACTGCAGCGCGATTCCGCACGTCGACGACGTGTCCTGTAGCAACGGGACCTGTAAGATCCGTGAGCACTAGCCTTCTCGAATTGCTATTGCGCTCGCTTTACCACTCTTGGTTTAGGGAAATGTTCCAGGGGCTTTATGCTGTCTGAAGACCAAGACAACTGCATTCCCGCGAGGCAGAAGCGCAAGGTACACTACAATCACGGGTCGCACGTCGGTGGGAACGTTCACCATCGGATCGCTGTCAAGGGTGAGAACCAGCATGGATACCACCATTAGTGGCGACGGGCCACAATGACACAGTTGCGCTTCACACCTTGAATTAATGTAGCCTTGGTACTTACCGATGTAGCCATATGCTAAAGTCAATGGAGGTTTTGCTGGGTTTAGTGGTTATCGTTCTCTTGAACGCTTGATGAGTATGGCATCTTATCCCGTTGGCTATACGCTGTGTCTTCCTACTCGGGTCCAAAGCCGCAGCTTGGATGCCCTCACTGTCAACCTGGCGACGTCGGTCACGAGAGAGGAAAGGATATACATAAATGTGCATAAATCAGCATATCAGGGCGAATAGATGGTATACTCAAAATCAGAACAACGGCGCATCGCTCTTCGCCTCATCCACATTGAAGTTATACTTCTTCATGGCCCTCCACTTCACGAAGTCCGGGCACGCCCAGTACACCAGCTGCGACCAACCCATCAGCCAGGGCAGGAACACCATCCCGTCGCCCTCGTCGACCGCCTTCACGCACCGCCGCGCAACGACCTCTCGCTTGAGCCCCGTGGTGTTCGGGTCGGCCTCGCGCGCTTCGCCGCCGTCCACGGCGGACGCGCGGAAATTGCCCTCGACGGTGGAGGGCAGGACGAAGGAGAAGTGGATTGAGGGGTGTTCGATGGAGAGGGATTGGTAGAGCATGAGGGAGGCGGATTTGGTAGAGCCGTACAGGGTGCGTGTGGGTGCGGGGATAACGGATGCGAGGGAGGAAAGCAGGAGGATTGAGGGCGAGGGAGATGTTGTTGAGAGTAGAGGAATCTACGAGAAGCATTTATGGATGAAAGACGGAATTGGATGACAGATAGACGTACCAGGGATACGGCTGCTACTAGTGGGCCGATGTAGTTGCCCTTCATGGCTGCTGCGGTGACTTCGACGGTCTTCTGAAGTCCTACTTCATCGGCTGCCGGAGGCGTAAAGGTCTTCCCCTTCTTCTCTACCCCAGCAACTTCCAATAACGGTTTCAGTGCCGAAACTCCCGCAGCAACAATCAGGGTATCGAGCCCTCTCCATTCTACGTTCCACGGTATTCAATGACACCAGCTCGGTTTGCTCGAAGAGCTCCAACGCACCAGTTTCCAAAGCTGTCCGTACCTTTACCATATCATCTACCTCTGCAAAATCTGCAACCACATGGATCACCCTCTTGCCTCCAGCCTGATACTCCCCATGTCCCGCCGTGGTCGACAATGCCCTGCACTCCTCAGCAACCGTCTCCAGCTCTGCCTCGCGTCGCGCCACTACGCAAACCCTAGCTCCTCTTGACGCATATATGTGTGCAATGGCCCTGCCAATCCCGCTGGACGCGCCGAGGACGAGGACCCGTTCGTAGTTTTCGGGAACACTGGATGAGCGGTGGAAACGGTTGAGGCTGCGCCGGATGGAGAGAATAATGGGGATGGACAGCCCTGCGGCCAGCCAGAGATTTCTGCTCGCAATCATGTCGTTCATTACGGTCGTGAGTGAAAACGGGTGGCCAAGAAAACGATGGGAGCTAGAGTTCGAACTTTCGCGCGACTGCAGCGCGTTGCGAACACGTGATCGTATGATTTCCGAAGGAAATCTCAGAATCATGCTCTGTCATCTGCTATTCTGCCTGACTGACAGCAGGCATACCTCAATGATATTTTCACTTCTGAGTAAACTTGGGATATAGAAGACCCAGAGGGCTATGCAGGTCTCACACAAAAGCGCGGCTCGTCATCCTGGACGGACGAGTCCGAGGACTATCTGAGCAGTGTAGGCTGCTCCTTTAGCTATAATGAGAGCTCTCTATACAGACGGTCAACGTAGCCCACGTTATGCCCACAGACCTATCTGCATGTCAAGCTTGTCGTTCCACTACCAGTGCCCTAAAAGGTGCGTTGGGTTGGAGCGACAGGAGCTCACGTCCCTAGATTCAGGTTGACGGATGTTCGAAACACGGTTAATCCGTGGCCAGGCCGTAACAGCGGAGAAGGACGCGCCAAGGCTGACACCACTTGCAGCGAGGGAGGCGATCGCATGATGCAAGACTTCCGCCGAGCCTCCATCGTCCGCCAGTGTACTCATCGTCTGCAAATCACGATCCAGCTTGTCAAGACATTCAGCCGCGCCGGAAAGGTTGGCGACCTTCGCACAGGTCGCATGCAATACCATGAGCTGTGGAGAAGGGAGCGGGAGACGCTCGGGGTCAGGGGTGCTGAACATCACCCGCTCCCTCGTCCCGTGACCAAAACCTGGCTTCGCCACTTTGACAGAATAACAGTTAGCAGTGTCCTGGTAAATCCGTTTGTTAAAGCGAAACGGTCCGCTAACGCTCCCGAGCACTCACTGTTTCCTTGAACCAAAGTTGCAGCCCCTCAAACCCGTTGTGTACGTCGTGTTGTAGTGTCATCACATTATAGAGCGAGTGAGCCTTCGGATCGCTCAATTTGTCGACGTCGTAGCCGAAACGCGGGAGGGCCGTTAGAACTAATGCCGGATAATCTCTCTGAAGTTGGCTGGATTAGCAAATAATTTGTACCCGTAGTATTATGCGTTATCGTACTTTGTTGGAAGCTTGGTCGGAGCCGTCAATATTTACGTTGAAATATATGGGTTCCGGCGCGATGTGAGCGCATTCCGTATCGATGAGCCAGGCGCCAGAGTTTGCGAACTTATTACCGAGCATATCCGGCGCCACTGTGTCATACGCTCCCGTCACAGGACATCTGTAGCCATCCCGTATAAGTGCCTACACAAGATGAGCGTATGAGCGTATGAGCGTGTCGAACCAAACACAGAGATATCTTTGGACAGAACTTGTGCCTTGGCGGTGCTATGAGCCTTTGGTGTCTCGTTCACTGAGGCCTTCGACAATAACCGCTGCAGGTTGAAGGACGGGTGACTGGCAATTGTCGGAGCTGAAAAGGGTCTTTTCCCTACGTTTCCGAACTGGCAGTGGGTGAGGACAAGCCGCTGCCGGAGAAACGGCGTACCCACATGCGCGTATGAACAAGTTGAGAAAGGCCTGACCCAGCTCATGCAGAGCTTCGTTATCTTGGCTGCAGGCATAAATTGTATCCGCAACCTCTTGCGAAGGTGCATAGAGGAGCAGATAGCTTAAAATTCGTCCAGAAATAATGCGTTCTATGCCTTGTTGGGTCGAGGCGGACTCCTCAAACTGCAGGCAGACATTGTATGCGCCGACACTGTCCGCATCCTGTAGCTGTGCGGGGACATCTGCTTGAGGCGGCAGTGGTCGAGCCAGCGACATGAACGTTTCAATACAAGTCCCAACTTGAAGTCTTGGAAAGGAAATTCCGGCACAGGGATGACCCGCACGAGTCATATCCTGTCATAATTGACCACGAAATTCCTTTGCTATATAACCCTTCTCCGTCTACAACGACAACCCCAGGTCTGATTTTCAGGCTCACGATGTCTACAACAAATAGATTTGCAGTTCTCATAGAGCAAAACATACACGCAGTGCCCGCCTTCACGCTCGAGTCTGGTACGGTATTACGCGATGTCCCCGTTGCGTATAAGACATGGGGAAAGCTGAACGAGAGCAGGGACAATGTCATGATCATTTGCCATGCCTTCACCGGCAGCGCCGATGTCGAGGATTGGTGCGTCTGTCACATGTCGCCGGAGAGACAGTGCTGAATACGCATAGGTGGGGGCCGCTAATGGGACGAGGGAAAGCGTTTGACCCCAATCGCTTCTTCATATTCTGCGCGAATGTTATGGGCTCGCCGTACGGCTCTGCGTCGCCGGTCACGATAAACCCGGACACGGGGAAGCCATATGGGCCCGAGTTTCCGTTGACGACGATTAGGGACGATGTCCGGTGAGTATCTATAGCTCCTGTCATTGCGACTTGGTCGACTGAAAGCGTCATGGCTAGCCTACACAAGATAGTCCTTGACCATTTAGGTGTACGATCTGTGTCAGTAGCAATAGGCGGCTCCATGGGAGGTATGGCCGTCCTCGAATGGCCGCTCTGCACCCCTCCAGGCTACGTCCGCCGCATATGCCCCATCGCGACCTCCGCTCGTCACTCCGCCTGGTGCATCAGCTGGGGCGAAGCACAGCGTCAGAGCATTTACAGTGACCCGGGCTACGAGGACGGCTACTACAAGAGCCAGCCCTCCTCAGGTCTCGCCGCCGCACGCATGGCAGCGCTCTTGACCTACCGCTCGCGGGACTCCTTCGAGAGTCGCTTCGGGAGGAAACCTCAGAGGGTCGCGGACTCTGATATAATCACGCCCCCGCGCTCGCCTGTTACGCCGGCGGACGAAGCTGTAGCCGTGCACAACGACGGGAACAGAAGCGCGAAGCACAGGCATCTCCCGTCAGATCTTCAGACATCCTCCTCTACACCCGATCGCTCCGCCGCAGCCTCGCCTACCCCTCGCCAGCCCATCTTCTCAGCGCAGTCCTACCTGCGGTACCAAGGCGATAAATTCACCTCGCGCTTCGACGCGAACTGCTACATCCACATCACGCGCAAGATGGACACGCACGACATCGCGCGCGGGCGGTCCGCGAACCCGGACGAGACGCAAGCGCTTGCCGAGGTGCTCGCGACGCTGCCCCCGCGCGCCCTGGTGATCTCAATTCAGACAGATGGGCTGTTCACGCCCTCTGAGCAGCGGGAGATCGCGGAGCATATCCCCGAGGCGGAGTTGGTGACGATACCGAGCCCGGATGGCCACGATGGGTTTTTGCTCGAGTTTGAAAAGATTAATGAGAATATCTTCAGGTGGCTGAAGAGGGAGTTCCCGGAGATGTATGAGGACGCGGAGGAGGCGCAGCCGGTCGAGGGCTTTGAGATCAAAAAGACAAGTTTGTTCGGTGAGGCGGAGGCGGATATCACAAGGTGGTAAGAGCTAATTGCGCAAGACTTGCGTAACCATGGCGTAGGAGAAACGGACCATGCGCGCGGACGCTGGGTTATTTTATTGTATCAACATAAAGCAGACACTTCAACAGTTGTCGTATTACCCTCAACCTATAATCCAACTTACCGGATCGTCGAATGTAAAAGGATGTTATGTAATTGCATCAGTCATTCGTGCTACAGTACTAGAGTATTGTCCTTGTCCAATATCTTATACGGCCTCACCGATGAGTCTCTCGGGCATCTCGACATATGCCCTCCAACATTCAACAAACGCAGCAAGCTCTGCCCCTTCCACCACCCTATGATCCGCACTCCAGCTCACCCCAATCTTCAGCCTCCTCTCGCCCTTGCCATCGCCCCTATCCACATCCCAAACCCACTTCGCCCTCCCCAGCGCAACGATCGCCACCCCACCACCCGGCACCAGCACCGGCGACGCAAAGTCACCTGCGCCAATCGCCCCGACGTTCGACACCGTGATCGTGCCGCCGCGCCTCGGCATCTCCGCGGGCGTGAGCCCGCACGGCGTCTGGCGGCCCAGGTGCGAAAGGTGCTTGAGCTCTGCGGCGAGCGAGAAGACGGAGTGCGTGTCCACGCGCTGGATGGTGGGCGTGTAGAGCCCTGTCGGCGTCGAGAGCGCGACGCTGATGTCGGCGTACGGGCGGACGGTGAGCGTGGGTTTGGCGGTGTCGCCTGCGGCGCGCGGGGTGATGGAAGCGCGGAAGAGGGGCCACTCGTGCATGGCCTTTGAGAGGGTTTTGAGGAAGAGGGGGAGATAGGTGAGTTTGGAGAATTGGCGAGAAGCGGGGACGGGCGGCGGGGAAGGGGCGGGGTGGACCGCGGAGGGATTAATAGCCTGGTAAGGAGAGGGAGGTGGGTCGGGGAGATAGTGTGGTGGTATGCAGGTGTTTAGGAGAGGGAGTATGTGGTGTAGATTCGTGATATCTAGCGTAGTCGAGTAACTATGCAAATGGAACATCAGGAGCAATTCCAACACAGCACGCATACTACTCACCCGAAATGAGGGATCTGCAGGCTCTGCGGGAGAGATGAGATGCATGCTGCGAATGCCGTACACACATAGACGCACCTTCTCCATGGCCTTCCACATGCCGTACCTCGTACGTCCCAATTCCACAACCACATCAGCAGATGATTGTGGTTGGTGCGCTGAGGCCGTGGATGTGGTAGACTCCTCCTTCCTCCCCCCAGCCAAATACCTCTCCAGATCCTCCTTCTCGATCCTGCCATCCCGACCACTTCCGGGTGCAAGCTTGTTGAGGTCCACACCCAATTCCCTGGCCAAGTGACGCACCGCGGGTTTCGCCAGCACGTTCTTTGAGAATGATTCGAGTATGGTTGAAGCATCAGGAGGATGGTTGGGATCAAGAGGGTGTGGCCGCCGCTTCCTTGATGAATGGGGCTCTTGCGCGGGAGTGGGGGCGGATGGTGGCTGCTCAGAGCGTGTCTCGAAGGCTTTCCTTTGAACTGCCTCCTGTTCCTGGTGAAGGGGCGGGCTGGCGGGCTCGGTGAACTTCTTCGCATTCTCATCCAGGGAATCCTCGTCTACCTCGATGAGGCACAGGCCTTCGCCCACCTTCGCCACTTCCCCCTCTTGGACGAGGAGCTCCTTAACTACACCATCGAACGGGCTAGTGATCTCGACGCTAGCCTTGTCGCTCTGGACCTCGCAGAGCTGGTCGAAGGCTTGGACGACGCCCGGAGGTTTGACATTCCTAACGTATCATATACTACGGATTCAACATACGTTGCGCGAAACTTGATATAACACACCATTTGATGACCTCGCATTCCGTTATGCCCTCGCCGATGTCCGCTAGCTTGAACTTTTGCAGGACCTTGCGAGAGGCCCAGGCCGTCGAGGACGTGTGAAACAACGACGCGCGAGACGGTCGTCCGCGCAGCAACTGCAGTCGTCCTTGCAGGCCGAGCATTATTCGCAGGATGGACGTCGACAGCGGCGTTGCCCAGCTTTAACTGTGTCGTAGGGGTCACCTGCCCACCGGATCATGCACTGTCTGGCTACTCTTTTGTGGCGAATTCATTCTCGAACGGCGGCGAAGTGCGCACATGCAGTTTAGTGGTCGATTCAGAAAGTAAGACTTACCATCCTCCGTGATGTCTTCCTCGGCTTACGATGAGTACGCTAAGTCTGTTTGGAATAGGGAGCTCGAGGGATTCCGGATACGTCGTCAAACCTGTGCTACATAGGCTCTTTCTCGATACTGTAATATATCGCCCTTATAAGATATAATTTCGTATGGTCCGAACGCATCTTCTCCTCTATTGACCATCGGGCGGACGCATGCATACTACAGTCGGTCGAACACAGCGTATCTAACAATAGTGACCTTATAGTGCGAGCGGTCCCGAGCCGCCAGTATTACTGTAACGATATCACTCCGGCGGCACACTACATTCTTACTGGGAATCCAAGAAGGCGACAATGATTCACCCGTAGTCCAGGGGAGTTCACAGATATCAGTCCTCTCCCTGAGCCCCTCCCGTGGTTAGCATGATCGGTACGAATCGATCCCATCCATACCCCCGCATTTGTCTATTTACCCCGCGTCCGTGACCCCGCACTCCAGACAGCGGCAGATATGTTTAACCATCCAGGTCTATTAATTCGCTGAGAAGAGGCAGAGGGAAGTGTACACCCTCCTCCTCCTGAGCAAAATGACTTCCCAAGCTTCTGCCAGCCAGAGTGGCGTCGGTTTCGGACAGATTGCCCCGCCCAACTCGAGCGGCGTCTCGATCCTCATTGTCGGCGCTGGCTTTGCTGGCCTGTCGTGTGCAATAGAAAGTAAGAGGAAAGGACATAAGGTCCTGGTACTGGAGAAGTTTGAAGAACTGAAGGTTCTTGGTGAGTTCTCAATGACACTCGCTGCCCCCTTAAACCCCCCCTGACCGGTCGTTCTGCACCCACCTGTAGGAGACGTACGTCGATATATAGCTGGGATGACCAGTCGTCCCGGTATTGAGAGACCACCCCGCTAGATAATATCATTTGGATCCAATGTCGGACGCATCTTTGAACGCTGGGGCTTGCATGACAAGTAAACAGCATTTCGCCTCATATGCGCACCTACACTCATGCTGGAAATAGATTCTGGCCGGTGTGCACTCACGTAGACAAGCTCACCCTGCACAACTCGCAGGGCGACATCCTTGTCGAGCAGAAGATGGAGAACCCCCTCTACGGCGCGTACTCGTACAACGGCCATCGGGGGGACCTCCACTCGATGCTCTTCGACTACGCGCAGTCGCTCGGCATTGAGATCCGCTTGGGCCAGGACGTCAGCGAGTACTGGGAGACGGACTCCGAGGCGGGCGTCATCTCCAATGGAGAGAGAATTTCTGCGGACGCTGTGGTGGGTGCTGACGGGGTGCGGAGTCGCGCTCGGAAGCTTGTCCTGGTCGGTGATGGCATTTCACGTGGGCCCAATTGAAATAATAATGTGTTATTGAATCAGGGATATGAGGACAAGCCCAAGTCGTCTGGGTACGCGATATATAGGGCCTGGTTTGACTGCGAGGAGCAAGGCGTAGATAAAGACCCTCTCACAAAGTTTATGTGCGAGAACGGAGACACATTCCACGGCTGGATCGGTGAGGATGGCTCAATAGGCGTCTGTATAAGATCCTGACCTTCACCAAATAGGTCCCGATGTTCACTTCCTCGTGAACACCTCCGGCGGAGGGCGGAAGATGTCCTCGGTAATAACACACAAGTCGGCGGATCCCTGCTTTTTTTTGCCTCGCTCTAGATTGACCCGTGTTCTCCAGAGACGAGGCTGACATAGAAGAGTCCTGGTCGTTCCCTGGCAAGATGGAGGACTGCCTGAAGATCGTCGCAGGTTGGGACCCGCGCTGTGCCGCTCTCCTGTCCAAGGCGCCGTCGCTGGTAGACTGGAAGCTGGTGTACCGAGACCCTCTGCCGACATGGATCAGCAAGGGCGCCCGCCTTGCACTCATCGGAGACGCAGCCCATCCTTTCTTACCGTGGGTTTATCACATCCATTGACACGATCAGTTCCATTCTTACTGCCGTATCTAGAACGAGTATCCAGGGAGCTTCCCAGGCAGTCGAAGACGGAATCACCCTCGCCGTGGTCCTTCAACTAGCAGGGAAACAGAACGTCCCCTTAGCCGTGAGAGCATGGGAGAAAATTCGGTGAGATAACCATCCGCTACGTATCCGCAAGATCTCCCATCACTGAGATATATGCGCCTCGGACAGGTATCAGCGTGTCCGAATGGCCCAAGTCCTCGGTGAGACAAATCGCGATATGTGGCATAAAGCGAAGCCAGATGCGAAGGGGGAGTCCGTATCCCTTCCCAGGCCTGAGTGGCTGCTCGGGCATGACGCAGAGAAGCATGCTTACGAGGCGTATGAGGGCGCGGCGAAAGATATTTTGGAGACAGGATACAAGTTGCCGACTCTACCTCCTGTTCCTGCGGTATCTGTCGCGGCCTAGACACTTCCCGGACATTGAGAAACAATTACTATCAGAATGACATATAATGCATTGTGTTGTGATGAAGATCTAAGTAGCCCCGTATGAAATATCGATATCGATACAATATGCGTGAGGCACAACGATGCAAAATTCGTGACAACAGACAACATGAGTATTACCAGCAACCAAGATCCCATCCCATTGATTAGAAGGAACAGCAGCAACCCCTACCCACTGGTATACACCGAAGACTCCAGACATGCAGGTTAGACGTCCATGGCTGGTCGGACCGAATTTGTCCTGGTGTTCATCCCCTTCAATCCCACACCATGAATGTGGTACTGTTCGCCGACGATCTCCTTGGTTGCCACCATCAAGCGGTCCAACCTCGTCATGATACCGTACGAGGTGGAGACAGCGACGCAGAAGAACCTGAACATAGCGTCGTGTCGGCAACGAGAGAGATCAGGCGACGGAGATAGGCACAAAACGTGAATGGCCGACCACGGGCGAATACAACGGGCCACTCACATGTACTGTTCGTTCGCAAGAGTGTCGATGGTCAGTGTCTTGGGCAGACCGAGTACGTAGTCCTCCTCTTCGATGAGGACGTTAAGTCCATGATGATTAGCCATAAAGCGGTCTACTAGCGGGCATGGGGTGATTTGGGGAAGAGGTGTACCGGTACGGAGAGCCGTGGAGATCAGACCTAAGGAAGAGCGGAGTTACGAAGGTTTTCCATCCGTGTATGCGGTCACCTACTGATCACCGCAAGGACGGCCCCTAGGAAGTCAGCATCCAGGAAGCGAGTCCGCCGCAAAAAGGCTTGACACCATATAGGCTCTAGCTGTTCGACGACCGACATCAAATGTGAGAGAAGATAGGCAATTTGCCTGTGTATCGCTCAGACGATGCCTTGGGTGAGCATGGATAGCTACTCACAGCTGAATTTCCACAATGGTCTGATATCGTTTGGAAGGCCATTTGCCTCGGAGGGAAAACTGTAGAGGGCGGCTATCAATCTAATAGAGTCAACATATTCACGGTGCGACTCACCTCGTATATAATATTGGCCCGCAGTACAATGGACCGTTTCAGTTTGGCTCGTATCGCAATAAGGCTACGGATTATCTCTTGCCGTTCGTAGTCTGTCCGGAGCTCCTTTGGGGTGTTACCAAAAGATATGATAGAACAGTACAGAGCCCCTGTTTCGCTCGCGGTCGTGGCTAGCCGGAAACGAAGCGTTAGTAACATCATGGGGTTCCATGAATAAACTAACGGACCTAATATTCGCCGCATATAGCCACGAAGCGAGCTCGATGGTGGCAGGAACGAGAATATGAAGGCGGCAGTGACACCGCATACTACCAGAACAAATCGCCTCCAAGCAACACCGAAACCCTCACCCGGAGATGAAGGCTGAGGGTAGTGTGTATCTTGCCAAGAGTATCCTAGCACCTATAGCACCGCTCTCCAGCTGTGAAAATCTAGGAGTCTTGCAATTACTCACCAATACAATAGTGACGAAGAAAATAATGTTTGTCATAGGCGGGCCTGGCCAGTAGAGGCGAGCGAAGAAGAAGAACGGAAAGCACACGCCACACACGGCAGCGAAGCCGTAGTAGTTTCCGTGGCCTGAGCCGCTGGCTATGTACCTGCACATTATGGTTAATCTAGCATATATCCAAGGCTAGGTCGTGTTACATACCACATCGCCGTTCCCACAACGCCTCCCAGGAAAGTACTCATTATTCGCGCCACCAAACCGAACGTAGTATCGCCACGGAAGCGTACTAGAGTAAGCTGACCCATGAATCTGGTCAAGAGTAAGTCATCAGCATGGGCCCGGAGATGTGCGGTATTCACTTACACTCCCCATATGAATCTATTTGCTATGCCCCGACTTCAATCGTGGTGTACATTTCAAATAACGCATTACTCACCATAGGCGAAGGCTGCAGTGGACGCCAGGAAGCTTGGTATACTGAGGATAACTAGGGCGTCACGTTGAGTAAATTGAATAAGGCTTGTTCAACAGTACTTACCCGTCAGCACACCGGCTTTAAATGCATAGAGCGAGTTACCGCGACCAAGCGCTCCTGCAATTTGGTATAGCTGCGTCGCCACTACTTCAAACATGTTCCGCGGCGGCATGGCGTCTGGATCACGTCGCACTGGCTCGCCTAAGTCTTGAACCCACTCCGGTTGCATACCCTGTATGACATCTGTTTGCGATTGTCAGCCATACGCATGTCGAGCTACTCTTATGACGAACGCACCTGGGTTCTCATCGTCGTCTCTCTCAAGATTCTCTGCAGGCTCCCAGGTAGACCAAGCAAAGTAACTCCGCAACGGTACGGCAGGCCACCAGATTCTTAACTTTTTCCTATTCTTCTCAATCTTAACCATTTCGTCATACTGCAACATTCGTATGAGATCCCCGCCAGATCAGTGTTCTAGTCTGTCCTTACCAATTCAAGAATCAGCTGAGCGAAGCGCATGAGATGGTACTCGTAGACGAAGCAGTGGAATAAGAAGCGATGCGGAGGTGCATCGTCCGCTAGACGTTGTGGGTCAGAGTCCGAACGATAAGGTTCGAGGACAGAGAGCCTGGCTTGGAGCTCAGCATACACCGCCATGGAAAATATTGCGTGTCCTCACCTTTTATCCTGCATAAATCTCTTTAAAGCCTCACTGAGCTCCATCCGGAGTCTCTCCAGCGCCTCTGCCTTTTCCTTTAGTTCTTTCTCTTTGGTGCGAGTACTTCTCCAGAATTTGAGCCGGTGCCGTCGCGTCTGACTGAGCCAAGTACACGCCCCCTTCAGTGCATCCCCGCATTTCTCCAAGAGTTCGTCGCAGCCTTCTCTAACTAGCTCTGTCGAACGGGCGGTGAACCGCGCCGATAGAGGGTGGTAAAACTGTTGGGACTCGATATCCATGTATCGCAACGATTCGAAGACACCGACAGCCTGTTCCCTCGCAGGCGTCAGTGATAGATGCAAATGTAGCCGGTGATGCAGGTGATGCAAGTGGTGATGTCCATGGGGCGAAGTTGCCCGCACATGCAGTCCTGAATGCCGGCTCAGTCCCGACTCGGAATTCCTGGATCGTGTCGGCCGCCTCCGCCTTGCGGTATGGTGATGGCTATCGGAATCTTGATCAAAGTGTGCTGTCTCCGTCGCAGGCGTTCCAGGCGTTGCGTCGCTATCATTCCCGTCCTCCCTAGATCCAGGTTCAGGGGACGGAGCTCGCGAAGGTGTGCGTGACGCGGCTCGAGACTGAACCGGTGAGAGCGCGGGGGTAGTAGGTCGGGACGGATGGGGCGTGATAGGGAATCTTTCCCTTAGCGGATCGATGAGGGTGAAGTAGGCACCCAAACCATTGGCCCGTACGGCCATCCGTCTCGCCCAGTTGTGCAGGCTTGTCAGATCTGAGGGGCTTATGCGACTCCAGACAATGTCCCGCTTCATGAGTCGCGCCGTGGCTGCAAGTGGGACCAATCCAGCTTCCGACTTCGCCACCGACGCGTTGATAGCAGCCGGCGAGAACGATTGCGAAGATGTAGGGGTGGCAAGTAACTTGCGGTGCTCTGCCATGGCTGTCTCCAAAGGTTGGAGTACACCGATTAGCCGGTCCGTGTACTGTGATGAAATAGTGCTTGGGAAGACCAGGACGGAGAGGACGAGGGCGACGGCGGAGTGCAAAGCTATTGGCACTACTACGGCTTGCCCGATCTACCAAAATGTTCGAGCCATAGCTTTGAGGATAAATAAACCGGACTTACCGGGTAGTAGGGATAAGGGAACAGGTTGCCCGTCGTAAACGATATGTCTGGCCAGAGGAATGAGATTTCGGACGATACGATATGTGGAGGCCTACCGAGAGCAACACATCCAAGGACTGTGCCAAACAGAAACGGGCCGGGACCTTGTCGTGCCCTAGTGAATAAAAAGAAATAACTGCCTACAAAAAGGAATACTGCGCTAATGACAGTCGGCTAGCGACATTTAGGATCCTGGTAAACTAGGAGCGTGTTTGAGAGAACATACAGCGGCTTCGACATATTGTCCTGTAAAAATACTTGCTAGAGGCACTGAATAGTCCACGTGATCTCTAGCTAAGGATGCGAGCTTCGCTCCCAGGCAATTCCATCTAATACAGGCTAAATTATCGGAAAGAAATCTGATATATTGCGATCACTTACGCCCAAGCTAACGTAACCAAGAAGACGAGAATGGTTTCTCGTTCCAGTACCGCAATAAACGGGTCACTCGGGGGTGATAGGAACCCAGCTAAGTAAGTGTAAGACATCATAGCATTGTCCCTTCATCATAACGCACCTATCACAACCAGAAAACTGGCCTAGCCAATATTTTGCGTCAATAAAGCGCGCGACAATACAGAGAGTCCTTCACACCTGTCCCATCAATCGTTCCGTCCTTGGAATGATCAGCAGTAGCACTGACACCCACGCTGTTAGCGCGCTCCTAATAACGGGCTTCCACTTGGACCATGTCCAATTGTTTTGAATCCAAGTGAGGTTGGATGGCAGAGTCCACGCTACGCTAGTCTTCGTCTTGCCATCCTTTCCCTTGGACCTTGTAAGCTTCAGGAACCCGTACGTCTTCGTTTCCCCTTCGCCTTGCTTCTCGTTCGTCGGATGTGAGTCGTGAAGTCCGTCCGTCTGCAGGCGTAGTTTCTTTGTCTCCGTCGACCTGCCATTCCGCAGAGAACGATCCTCCACGCCCTCCTCGCTGCGAACGGTGCCGCTGGACTGCACGCGTATCGCCTTGGGCATGGTGACCGTCGTACTTGAAAATTGGGCGAGTTCGCTTCGCGGTGGCTGCAAGAATCAAGAGTTCAGCGATGACTTCATGATATGAGTCGGATCGCTGATCCGTCCATCCGGACGGGTCGGTAATTCCTGTCTTTGGGACTGGTTGCTACAGTCGACTCTGTCTTAACCCATACCTGTCATAACCCATAACCTGTAATAACCCATAGGTTTTTGGCTTCCACCGACATGGTAGATAGTAAAAACCCATTAGTCTGCCGTATCCCATAACCCATAGCTTTTTGAAGGGTCATAACCCATAAAACAACCTATATTAGGAAGGTACAGGTCTCCTTCTCACGAGAATCTGGACCATCTGGACCCTTAATTTTTGGTTCTCGTGGTATTTCAGAAGATAACCCATACCAGACTCAAGATTCCGTATCTAAACGGTGTCATAAACGACGTCCGGCCTATACCGGATAGGCTGTCTGTCACGCGTACTAGGTAGTCACATAATGTCACACGTTCTGGTAACCCATAGTCTGCAGAAACCCATAACTTTTGGGTTCCACGACCCGTTATGGGTTAAGACAGAGTCGACTGTATTTCAGAAGATAACCCATACCAGACTCAAGATTCCGTATCTGAACGTTGTCACGGCCTATACCGGATAGGCTGTCTGTCACGCTTACTAGGTAGTCACACAATGCCACACGTTCTGGTAACCCATAGTCTGCAGAAACCCATAACTTTTGGGTTCCACGACCCGTTATGGGTTAAGACAGAGTCGACTGTAAATGCAATCCTCCCAACAAAGTTGAGGACGCGCGGCCCGTAAAAGGAAGGTCGAGGCCATCGTGAAGTGACTGCACAGACGGCTGTGCGGCAAGTCTGCGCAGTGTTCTCACGGTCTCTGGCCATTTGAAGTCGAGTCTCGACACCAGAACAACGCATATACATATGTAGAGTAGGTAGGGAGGTATACAAAGTATTTTATGTGATATGTATACATATCACAAAAGGGAGGTTGCAGCAGGCGGTGGCTGTGACTCTTGAAACACTGATATCAAAGGTTTTCTCCTGCACTAAGTACAGGCTTGTCAGCATAATATCAGGATGGTGTGGAGTATCTTAAGTGATGATGAAATAAATTGAAGCCCCAAGAGTAAGGAGTTTTATTCACAAGTGATGCATACATCTTGACAATCTGTCGGAAAAAAACAACAGTGCCCGAAACAAACGGATGGGGAGTCGAACCCGCAGCCTCGAGCTTGGGGCTTTGCAATCTCGGTAAGACACTTACCATCTACACTACAAGAACATATTGTGTGTAAATATTTAATTTTATATATTCCTTACAGTGTCTACTGTTATCTATATACGGCCAAGCATAGGCTAACCCGCTGAGCCAACCCCGCGCTGCCCTGCGGAGTGACGCTTCGCGCTGCGCGGGGTCCCGTTACGTAATGCGCGTCCTCAGCTTTGTTGGGAGGATTGCATTTCGTCCTTGACATTCGCTCAAAAGCACCCCAAATATTGGATCAGGGATCCAGTGTCTACAAGAGAAAGCCACATCGTGGAGGGGCAGGACACAAAGGAATTCGAAGGGATAAGATCTTAGAGGGAGTGCCGATTTACATGTATCAAGACAGCATGTCCGACATATGTCCAGGCGACCAAATATAGAAACCTGCGCTCTATATTGGGCAATTGTCAGGATCCACCGAATTACCTATTCTCCGTTAGTAGTATGTCGACAAATGTCGACATTTGGGAGCCAATAGATTGGCGTTTCTAGAAATATGAACATCGCATACTTGTCTTGGATTGAGCCGTCGTCAAATATTTTCACTGGTGAATATCGCCTGTACGACCGCGTAACCCGGAGTTTGAAACCGAATGTCATCTTTGCACCCGTTGTCCACCCGTCGACAGCGCACAACGCGCGCACGGCGCACGCTGCTTTCTGACGCCTCGAGGTCAGCCAACTCTCTACATTCACTGCGCTCTTACTGGAGGGAATGCAGAAATGGCGAGCAATGAGCTCGAAGAAGAGGGTAGCGTGCAGGCCCTCGTCCAATCTTTCGCCATGATCATATTCTCCGAAATTGGCGACAAAACGTTCCTAATAGCCGCAATTCTCGCTATGCGTCACCCAAGACTCGTCGTCTTCAGCGGGGCATTCGGCTCGTTGGTGGTCATGTCCATTCTGTCCGCAGCGGTCGGCCACCTGCTCCCAGCCCTCATCCCGAAGTCATGGACGCAGCTAGCAGCAGCAGGCCTGTTCTTCGTATTCGGTGCGAAGATGGTGATGGAGGCGAGGGAGATGAAGGGCGGAAACGACAAGATACAGGAGGAGATGCGGGAGGCAGAGGAGGAGATCGAGGCAGCAGAGGCGGAGCTGGACCATACTGGCAAAGTCGCTCAGAATGGAGAGGTGATACCGCTGGAGGAGATTGAAGAAGGCGGAAGGCCGGAAAGGCATGATGGTACGAATGGACACGCGAGACGACCGTCGTTGGGTTCAGGTGTTAGCAAAGCAAGCTCGATCAAGGAAGGGGTACGGAACCTCTTCAGCTTCCTCCTGGGACCCGTGTTTGTGCAATCCTTTGTGCTGACCTTCCTGGGTGAATGGGGGGACCGAAGTCAGATAGCTACTATCGCTCTGGGAGCTGCTCATGTATGTTTGCCTCTTTCCCATTCGCGTTCTAATTTACTTATAGCTGGTAGAACGTCTACCTTGTCACAATCGGCACGATCATTGGTCATTCGTGTTGTACGGCGCTAGCTGTCATTGGTGGCCGCTACGTCTCGACCAAAATCTCCGTCAAGCATGGTTCGTATCTGTTTCATATGCAAGGCACTGTATTAACCCTCGCTCGTACTATTTACAGTCACGCTTGGCGGTGCCCTTCTCTTCCTTCTGTTTGGCTTCATCTATCTATACGAGGCTCTTGGCGTGGTGGACAAGGACATCTCAATACCGGCCTATGATCCTCCATCGAATCCAGTGCCATGAAATGGATGAGACAGTATCACTTGTAGACATATCTTGGACATATAATATCTCATTCTCTTTGGATCTGTAGCGAATGCAGACTCGCTCGCAGACAAGTTTCCTGGATCACACCGATATTCTCGCGATAGTTGAGAGGTCGATCGCGACCCGGAAGCACAGGGATATCGTGGTCTATTGAGCCGTAGGCTCTGCATTTCTTCGTTCAAATGTCTAATGCTACTTTGCCCAATAGGTTCCAGGCGTAAATACGATCCTACAACCTCCGCACCTCCAGTCTATCTATACACAAAAATAACCTTACAAGATTTCCATTCTGCCCGTCTACTAGAATCATGCTCCAGCAACAGGCACGACCGGTGGGAGCGTGGGCAGCTCATAGCCCTTCTCTTGGATCTCCTTCGTGGTAGCATCGTACACCTCGTACGCATGTTTCTCCGCATCGTGTCCAAGTAACCACTCGGGCCTGGGGAGCGCCACGGCATTGCCCCTGTCCTCGGGCTTCGCTTTGTGCCACATGTCGCGGACGCTCTCACCGATAAGCTGGGCTCGACGGACCCGCTGGTAGCTGTGCGACTCGGATTCAGTGCTGGCGACTCTGGATTGAAGAGCATGGAGCATACCGGATTTTCTCCCATTCGCGCACGGCGAGATGTACGTTCTCCTTTCCTGCGAGCTGTAAAACCACCGCGAGGGTCACACCGTCCTCGACTGCCTGCGAGGCGCCCTGTTGGCTCGTCCTGGTCAAGGAGTGCTTTGAGCTTGGGAAGGGACCAAGAGGGCGGTAAATACTCACGGGAGGAAAGGATGGGCCGCATCACCGATAAGTGCAAGGCGGGCGCCTTTGCTGATCCAAGTGGGCATGGGGTCACGATAGACTAATTTCCAGTCAACGAGGGAGGGCGCTTTCGAGAGCAGCGCAGCGCAACGGGGGTCCCATCCCTCCACGATCTTCAGGCAATCTTCCATCTTCCCGGGGAAGGACCAGGACTCGGCAATGTCTGCGTCATCTCTAGAGCCAGCGTGTAAACCTGACATCCTATGTTTTGCAAAGGAGACATTACATACTTGTGAGTGATCACATTTGACAACTTCTTCCCTCCGCTCGAAGAGTGCGCGAGGAAATGGACGTCCTTTCCTGAGCTTATTGTCAACTGTCATCCTTGCCCGCGGCGCTTGCACTCTCACCTATCCAGCCGTAGAACAGATCCTTTCCCTGACATATGAAACTGGTCATCGGGTCTTTGTCCACTCCTTGTTCGGCGCAATCGAACCAAGAACGGTACACGGCATACCCAGAAGACTTCGGTTTGTCTTCGTAGCCCTAAACGTTTGTTGGTGAGTTGTTTCTTATCGTGTACCTTACTGCGGCTTTAACGCACCAGAACGAGCGTACGTGCTCTGCTCCGGACACCGTCTGCGCCGACGACGACGTCCGCAGCGATTTTCTCGCTGTTTGCGATTACGCCTGCTTCGTTATCTGTTTCCCAGTATTCGGTCACGTCCTGACCCAGACGGATATCGATGCCTAGGGATTGCGCGTAGTCAAACAGCATGGTATGCAATTCTCCTCGGTGCCCATTATAAGCATATGCGCCGAAGAGGGGATCCGGATTCGGCTGCTCAAGGAGCAATTCGCCCTGTGAGTTATGGATCATGAGCGTCTCTACGTGACTGCACACGGCCCAGAATCTATCGAAAGGGGAGAGTTTTTAGTGTTGACATCGTGCTCTCAGAAGATCCGAACTTACTTATCATGGAGTCCCCATCGTTCGAACACACGTCCAGCGTTGTTGCCAAAGGAGATGATCTACAATCATGGCAGAATCTGTCAATGCCGGGAATTGATCAAGCATCAAGGCGAGCAACATACATCGCCTATGCGTTGCAGTTAGGTTCGACTCTTCAAGCTACGAAATCGCAACCCACCTAAGGCCTTCAATTCCTTGAATTTCTCCAAGATAACGACTTCGTGTCCTTTCCTCTTACTCTCGATGGCACACGCCAAACCTGCGAAGCCCGCCCCTACTACGATGATCTTGATCCCGGTCGAGTTGGGTGGCGCTACCTGCGCGAAACCCTTGCCATGGTTATCGGGGGAGGTTGCGCCGTTCATAGTCGACATGTCGGTTACTGGACATGGCACGACCCGTTTGGAACCATATAATAGTGAGGTTAATCATATTTGCCGCCGTCTCAACCAGTGCGGGGTCACGAACGCGGGGTAACTGCAAGGAGATGCGGACAGGTCCGAGGGCACCTGAGCCTGCAGAGGGTGAAAGTGTAAGCGACTACATCCCCTAAGAAAAGACGGACTATAAGAGGTCGGAGGTGAACAGAGGTGAACCTACCCGGTCCTTCGGATGAACGATTATCAGGGCTAACTCGAAGCAGTCACAGGTCCAATCACTTGGGCTCCCAGTTGGTAACAGTTGATTCTCATCTCACCTCAACCTGCATGAGAGATTTCGTATTGTCCAGTAGGGTTGCCAGCAATATTTCACACTGACTGACGCTTGGAGTTACTTCTCTGCTTCTGTTAGCTCCTTGTCCTCATGACCATCAAATTCGCGCGAAGTTTAGTTAGGCCTGTCGGAGACATACCCTGACTTAAAGGGATGGGCCATGTCTGCTTCTCAGTCGTTAGTTCATCTGCACAACCCTGCTTTTCGATCGCCTGTCTGAGCCATGGGTTTAGGCGTCCTCGAAGACAAATATCTCGGCCAAGACGTTCCAGGTAATACCGATCAATCGAAATTGCGTTGTCTTGTGTTGCTCCTGACTATCGCTCTCTGACAGGCACATGCTTGCTCGATGACCTTCATGCCAAAAAGCACGGCGCCCCGGTTGTAGATCCATCGAGGCCCGACGTGAAGCGGAGCAAAGACGGCATTATCCTCGTACCCCAGTAGGTTCCTCCACCATCCACCTGTTGGTTATGACGCGAGCACCCGTTTCAAAGGCCGTCCGACTCGCCCAATGACCCACTAAATTGGCCGACATGGCGAAAAATGGCCCTCATGCTCACTATTACCTACGGCGCTGGGATAGTGGGAGCCTTTGGCCCCATTATCGGCGCCGGGTTGGTTCAAGTTGCTGAGAACCTGAACACGGACGTATCGCAATTATCTGAAATCACTGGCGATACCGTCCTAGCTATCGGCCTAGTACTGTTCCTGACCGCACCTGCCAGTGTGGTATGGGGACGGAGACCTATCTTCCTTATCGGCAATGTTCTGCTCCTCGTTAGCTGCATCTGGAGTGCTCTGGCCAAAAGTGTTGGTAGCTTGACTGCTGCTCGAGTTGTTGGTGGGGCAGGAATGGCGCCTATAGAATGCTTGGTAGAAGCCACAATTGGGTGCGTACGCAATTGCATCGCTCGGGTTCTATCCAAGCTAATCCCGTCATTCCCAGTGACATTTTCTTCGTTCATGAGAGGGGAACGTGGATAGCACTCTGGAGCGTAGGTGGCTATCTATCGGGAGTGGCTTTCGCGCAGTAACCGAACGTCTTTCAGTTTGCCTTACTGGCTGGGATATATGGCGTCAGTATTGTGAACGGCTATTTGATCCAGGACGTGTAGGTTTCTTCTATACCGGTCTATGATCCGAGCATTAAAGGATGTTGTAGGTCTTGGAGAGCCTGCTTCTGGATTGAAGGTGGCCTCGTATGTCGCTCCAGGAGTTATATCCGACAGTTTTCTAACCCGGCTCTCGGTTCTAGTGCGGTCTGTTACTTATATTGACGATCCTGTTCGTGCCAGAGACTGCTTGGGTCCGCCCGGAAGTGGACACTCTTGCGCCACCATCAAATCCTAGTCCTGCAGGGACCACAGATACCGAGTCCTCGTCGCAGAACGAGAAGGCGTCGGACAAGCAAGTCGATGTGGAAGTCGGCAGCCGGACCATCGAGATCGTAGAGCAGGAGAAGCCATATTCATATTGGCGCTACCTGAAGCTTTTCGAAGGCCGCCGCTATACTTCGGAGAAATTCTGGAGGATTGCAACAAGGCCTTTTATCCTCATTTGCAGCCCGTGCGTCGCGTGGGGTGCTCTGGTCTACGGCACGACTCAAGGATGGGGTGAGTAACGGTCAGGGACCATCAACTCCCCTACTGATGCTTGAGTCACGCAGTCGTTGGATTATCTGTCTCGATCTCATTGTTATTCTCCACCCCCGAGTATGGTTACAATTTCGGTGCGGGTGCGGTAGGTTTGATGTCCGGAGTCGGGCCATTCATCGCGACTCTCCTGGCGAACGCCATGGCTGGACCGTTGAGCGACTACTGCGTGAAATGGATGGCGCGCAGGAACGGCGGCATATACGAGCCTGAGTAGGTCCTCGACAAGCACTTCGGGACGAAGTCTATTGAGCAGCCTGCCCGTTAGGTTTAGGCTTGTGTTGATTATCCCGACTTTCTTTTTTCAGGTGATGGGGTGGTTTGGATGGGCGGTTAGCGCACATCTATTGGATCCATGGATCGCTCCCATCTTCTTCTACTCCGTCATCAGTTTTGGCCTGTCTCTTAGCTCAATTGCGTAAGCCGATTTCTGCGTGTATCGATGACTCTCTCTGATACCGTACCTTCCGAAGCGTTGTATCGTATGTTGTCGATGCGCATCCACATTATGCCCCTGAAAGCTTCGCCACTATCAAGTGAGTCCTATATTACGCTCATCTCCAAGTTGTTTCGGCCTTGACACTTCTGTTCAGTGCTTCCAAGAACATATTCGTCTTCGGCTTGACATACTATATCATCGATTGGCTTAACAGTCAAGGTATGTGTGACGCAGAGCCCTTATATGTTCCATCACTTATCGTGTCATAAGGCGTTCTCAAGTGCTTCAGCACAATCGGAGGTTTAGTCGTTTTCGTATGCGTGATGACAATCCCCATGTACATCTATGGTAAGCGTGCAAGGAGTTGGGTGCATCGTACACCCTGGATGCTATCGTAATTCAAGAGATGGTAGTAGTTTGCAAGGCAACGTACTTAAAATTCTATCGTTTTTGCTGTTTCCGGGATGGTGCGTTTCAGTCTTCATTCGCAAGTACAGACCTACTTTCCACATACAAAGCCTGCCAAGTTGCACGTTGCATTGATGTGACTGTCTCGACTGTTGAGTACATCAGCCGCATGTCAACGGAGATGCTTCTTCGGGGGTACGAGGTATATTTGGCAACAACTCTGACAACAAGCAACTTCATTCAAGTAACTTCATTGATACAGTGCTTTACAAGGTCCTTCTACTGCAGATATCACCCAATCGCAGGTGCTAGACTTCGGGATGAGGGTCAGGATCATAGTCCTGAGATTTGTCGTATAGGTCCACTGCCACTTGAGTCTGAACCCACTCTCGCAGTGGTACACCAAGCTCCAAGAAATGGGACTTCTGAACTCGCAGTTGCGCGAGCGGCAACCCCAGTGAGACACGCTTCCTGATGAAGTCGCCTATCAGCTGCAACGGCAGCGTGTAGCTCGTCATTGGCACGATTGTCGACCAGATCAGAGTACGAAGCCGGGGGCACGCAACTTCGCCGGCCTCTGACAACATACTCATACCTTCAAGCAGCTCGCGTAGACCGCTGTCGCCGACGATCAACGTCGTTGTCGAGGGGAAGTGGGAAATGAAACGACGGAAGCTGTTTTTGATGTCCTCCGCCCCATGTTCATCTCCTGCCTCACTCTCACTCGCCTGACTGCCGCTTTCGTTATCGTCATCTGTCGCCGAACTGTCCGAGTCAGAGGGTCCTTCACTCTGAAGAACACTCGCTGCGTCCACGACTTCTTCATCTGCCTCCTCAGGCTCGTCACCCTCGAGCTCCAGGATAGGAGCTCCCTCTACCTCGACTTTGCCATCTTCATCAAGGCCATGGCCGAAGGAATCATCCGACCCACAATCCACATCGACCAGGGACAAGGTCTCTAGGCTGTGGCACCGGAAGAAAGAGTTGTCGTCTGTAACTGCGGACACGAACACATCGAAAGCATGTCTCGACCAATGGACCATCTTTATAACCTTCAAGCTCGGCGCCGAGAAACGCCGAAAGAACACCGAGACGAAGCGGCAATCCTCGTCGTGCATCCTGAGGAAGAGCGAGCGCAACTTCGGAAGATGGATCACGGCGTACGCAGAAGGCACGGTGTCCACGTCGCCGTAAGCCACGCAGGCAAAGCGCAGTTCGAGGTGCACGAGGTGCGGGCAGCGGGCCAGGGCCGCTTGGAAGTCGCGATGGCTCACAGTCGCAGGCGTCTGATAGTCGCTGACCTCCAAGCTCAAGGACGTCAGCCCGCTCAGGAGGTGCAGATACGGACGCAAGTCCATGGCGTTTGCTAAACCGAAGTCGGTCAACACAGGCAAGCCCATAGGGAACCAGGCGGGCCGCAGCGAAGAACCGGCGCCCCTCCGTTGGGCGTGCAGCACCAGCTGCACGAGCTGCGGGGCCTGCGCTGGCTGGAGAGCCCGTGAAATCATCCGATGGTCCGTCTCCGTCTCCCAGGTTATGTGTATATGACACGTCTGCCAACGCCGGCTTTCGCGCGCGAGCAGCGTCAGGACGGTGAGCATATGCTTCGGGTCGTTCCGCCGAGGAAAGTCATAGTGGAATACGATTCGGAGAGGGTGTTTGCTTGACCTTGCCAATGACAAGCTCACGCGCGCGAGGGGTGAAGATTTGCACCATGAAGGATTGACATAGATGTTGGACCAAAGGCCAGGCGCGGCCAGAGCGACGTCTCTCCACCGCCTGCACACCTGGGCAACCCTTACAGGGAGCATATTGTCGTAGCTGATGGAAAGCAAGTCTCCGATTGCCGTCTGCCAGATGTAGATGAGTAGTTCGGCTGGGAGCCAGTGGATGGGGCTCCGGAGGACGATATGCCCAAAAGCGACTATTTGTGCGAGGTTGCTGTTGGATCTCGGCATATTGTCAACAGCCGACGTTCGTCTAGGTGAAAATCTATTTCCAGTGAGAGTGATGATGAGATGAGTGTCTGTGTATAGGTCAGGCGATATCCAGGATGTAGAAGGAGCGACCACCAGCTCCACTTTTATACACTACTCAAGGCAGGGGTACCAATAGACGGACAAAGGAATGGTGGAGGTGGCGACGGCCCCATTAACGTTGTTCGCCATATGCTCTTTGTACTTCCTTATTCCATAAACGTCTGGTCGGACGCCACTCGGGCTAGCAGTGGCTTGTCTGCCTGGCACCGTTGTGCGGTTGGTTTCCAGGATTTAGTGAGCCAGTTCAGATACGAGATTCACGTACTGGTCGGCTGCGTCGGTGGTATGTAGGTCGGGAGACACCACTGAGCAGAGGGGAGTTTGTGTGAGCCACACAAATCGTCGTCGACGTACCTTCCCGCTGGATAGAGAATCTGAAGTAGAATATCGAATCGCGAAGGCCAAATATGCTACAAAGGAGCGATAGGCCGTTCTTTTCATAGGGTACCTCCCTCGCAACAAGTACCGTGGATTTAGGAAAAAGAAAGGAAAAAGGCCGTCCCTTTCTCCCAATGGCCACTTCCACCGTAAGAGGCGCTGACCCGAGTATGTGGGCGCCTGATCAAAGTCCCGAACAAATTCTAGGGAAGCAGTACTGCGAAGGCGCTGGTATGCTCACATCACCGAAGGAGGATTAGCAGAACCGGTACCAGAAGCGAAGCAACCCAGGGTTAGGGATACCCATACACCGACCGCGACCAATGTCCCTGGAATGTGAACGGCGTTGGTCTTAGACTCCCCCTCGCGCGACGTGGGCGCCCCATGTTCACAGTGACGCCCAGCCTCGCCGTCCGGTCCCGCACTGGAAAGCGATACCTGTGTCGTTCCAATAACGCGCCTCGCCGCATACGTGGTGCATATATGCCGGCTGCCGGAGGACAGAACGCTGAAAGAGCCCACAGCAGGGTCGGAACCATAACACGCGACGACGATCCCCATGCTTCAGGCAATGCGTACGCCCGTGCAACCTCACAGCCAGCCCTCGTGAGCGCGAGCCATCCCTCCATTGTGTAGAAGACACCACACCCAAAAGGAATTCCTACCACCGAGTACAAAGAAGCCCAAGCCCTCGGGAGACGCGTCCACGACTGGCAAAATCGGAGAAGAAACGCCGGCGGGTTACGTACCATGCTGCATCTCTCGCTGATGCAGACTCGAGGGCTGATGCGGGTACATCGTTCAGCGGCGGCCCATCGTATCCGGTAGAGCCCAGGGTGAGATGTCGCGCGAATGTGTAGAACCCCCGTGCCCTCGGTCAAGAAGAATTCACACATTCAGCTGGCCCCCAAAAGGGACGATGACCGGTTTGTCATGCACTGATCATACAGGGACGCAACGCAGAGGGGAACGTCCATGCTCGTAGTTCTGGTTCATCTCGTTGTGGGGCGCTAACACAGGCCTGGAGAGGACTTGACGACACAGCCCGTGGACAGCTCGCAACTTGGCGACCAAGCAGGAGCCATTCGTAGTCGTCCCGGATGTCTCGCTAGAGTCGTCAACGCAAGATCCATGCTGAACTATCTCGTCGTGGGGCGTCAACCCGGGTATGGAGCTGGGAAGCACTTGACAGCGTGTGTCATACACAGCTCGCTGAGAAAAGACCAAGGAAGGCCTATTTCCAGTCTCCCCTAACAGCTAGAGATGCAAAGCCCGTCGAGTGGGGGCAAGATAGCAGAGAAACGAAGGCGACAGCTACCAGGTGGGGGGCAAAGAGTTACACCACGGTCTGCGGGAGCTAGAGAGCTTGTACGCAGGTCATCTGACGGTGGCGGGTTGGCTTCGCAATTGTCGGATACCGCAAGCCCGCGTTCCGCCCGCTCCAGGGTGCCGTCCTGGGACGTATACATCCCTGTGCCAAAGACGACGCCGCGCTATGATCTCCTCCGGGGGCACTCCTCACGGACCCTAAGGTCTCCTCGTGTCCCGCCACACCAGGCGTCCGGGTCGATATCGTCCCCATGGACAAGGTAAGGGTGGCGCGAGGGTCCGGCATGTTCGCACGGAGTCAGGCAGAGCGCAGCCGTCGTTAAGATCGGGGACTCAGCGAGTACTAGTCCACAAGTATTTGATTCCGAGTCGCACCGCCTCAGGCTGGCACGAAGACCCGAGGACACGGGACTTCGAGACGTCCTAGTCCCAGCGGGCGAGACGCGGATTTTAGGGGGGTGGACTCGGACGTGGGCCGCGCTATTCTCCCGCGGCGAGGACATCGAATGAGCACAAGCGGGTGTGGGCCCGGGCGGGGGTTTCCTGTAGCCCCTGGGGGCCAAGAGATAACGTACCAGTAAGTATGGAGTTACAGCTCGAAAAAGGCTATGAAACGCCGGGGGTAAAGGATACACGCCGTGCACAGGGAAAGCTGGTCAGACTAGGACAATGCTGCTCCCTATGTGCTCGTGCAGCATTGCAAGATCGATTCGCCCGCGGGGTGGATCGTTGTTATCGACGTCCTGAGAAATGGAAATCCGGGGCGACTGATGGCCTGCGGAGGAAACCTGCTTCCAGCGCCCGACTTTGGTTGGGCAGGAGCGACTCATCTTTGTGTATAGAGAAGGCGTTTGCCAGGGAGAGCACGGCCGCGGGAAAACCTAGAAAGCGAGGATTTCGAGGCGCTAGAGGCGGTAGGGGTGATCCTCCCGCGTGCGCCAGGCGACGGGCGTCGGTTCGGTCTTCAAATGGCGGCAACGTCGCGATACGCGTAGCTAGGTCAGGCCTCAGTGGCAGAGTCGTCCACAGAAGCAGGACCGTACAAGCGCAGCACCGGGGTGTTGTAAGTACTAATACAGAGAGACGGACGCTCAGGGCGTTCGGGCCACCGGGACCTGTTCCAACGTACGTACCCCGACGAGGTTCAATTTTGGGCGCCCTTTCTGGCCTAGCGGGCGTGGCATCTGGTCAAGCCGATGTGTGGGAGCGCTCACCGGCCGTCTGAACTGGCAAGATCAATGCCAGGTATCCACCCTACAAGAAAGCCCGCCGCAGGCATCCGCGGCAAACAAACGGCCAGAGATGGCTGATGCTACGTACGAGTTTATCACCAGCATGCGTAGTCCTATGACTGCTGCGGTGACCGCAGGCCTGAGCGCTTGCGCAGATCGTCGAGACGAGAGGAGCTGAGAATACGAGCGGCGTCTCATAACATGATACAGTGGATGACTTCCCGTAAGCCAAAATTCTAGATTTCGCAGTTCTAAACGCCATCAGCGTACCTGGTCACACTCGCTGCCAGGGTGCAATGGCAAAATAGAACCGTTCGTCCCATCCGTAATGCCAGACCAACGCTCGACGACTGCAAGTCACGACCATGAGGTCGCTTTCCATTTATGGCGAGCGGATCGCTCAATTTAGCAGGTGCTGATGGCAGGTTTGATACGCGGACCTCAACCGAGGCTAAGCGAGCGTTTAGAGTCGTCTGGAGATTTGGAAAGGGGGGTCGACCCCCCCTGCTAGATTTAAAGTTTAGAGACGGTTTTTGCTCGGCGAGCCTCATCAAAACTTGGTCTAAGCGAGAGCGTGACAAGACGGCATCTCGGCTTGATGCGTTTAGAGATTTAGAACTGCTCAAAACGCGTTCTAAATGCTTACGGGAAGTCATCCAGTCCTACGC
>NW_006920410.1:3898984-3900075 GCF_000344685.1 Gloeophyllum trabeum ATCC 11539 | reverse complement strand
CGCAGTTCTAAACGCCATCAGCGTACCTGGTCACACTCGCTGCCAGGGTGCAATGGCAAAATAGAACCGTTCGTCCCATCCGTAATGCCAGACCAACGCTCGACGACTGCAAGTCACGACCATGAGGTCGCTTTCCATTTATGGCGAGCGGATCGCTCAATTTAGCAGGTGCTGATGGCAGGTTTGATACGCGGACCTCAACCGAGGCTAAGCGAGCGTTTAGAGTCGTCTGGAGATTTGGAAAGGGGGGTCGACCCCCCCTGCTAGATTTAAAGTTTAGAGACGGTTTTTGCTCGGCGAGCCTCATCAAAACTTGGTCTAAGCGAGAGCGTGACAAGACGGCATCTCGGCTTGATGCGTTTAGAGATTTAGAACTGCTCAAAACGCGTTCTAAATGCTTACGGGAAGTCATCCAGTCCTACGCAAAGTCAAAGCCAAACTGAATCGTGAATCACATGCACAAGACGAGGAGGTACATGTAATGATCGCCACGCGGTTCGGCATGATCGGCCGCCCGCCAGGGACAGGCAGTTGTGCGTCAAACGAGATTACGGAGACGCGAGGATGACTGACAGCGCGTGCGTCATACGCGACGCCATGCCGGGCTCTGAGGAGGAACGCCTTGGAGATCGGGCGGCGGAAATGGATGACTTCCCGTAAGCATTTAGAACGCGTTTTGAGCAGTTCTAAATCTCTAAACGCATCAAGCCGAGATGCCGTCTTGTCACGCTCTCGCTTAGACCAAGTTTTGATGAGGCTCGCCGAGCAAAAACCGTCTCTAAACTTTAAATCTAGCAGGGGGGGTCGACCCCCCTTTCCAAATCTCCAGACGACTCTAAACGCTCGCTTAGCCTCGGTTGAGGTCCGCGTATCAAACCTGCCATCAGCACCTGCTAAATTGAGCGATCCGCTCGCCATAAATGGAAAGCGACCTCATGGTCGTGACTTGCAGTCGTCGAGCGTTGGTCTGGCATTACGGATGGGACGAACGGTTCTATTTTGCCATTGCACCCTGGCAGCGAGTGTGACCAGGTACGCTGATGGCGTTTAGAACTGCGAAATCTAGAATTTTGGCTTACGGGAAGTCATCC
>NW_006920410.1:3891137-3898964 GCF_000344685.1 Gloeophyllum trabeum ATCC 11539 | reverse complement strand
CATTTAGAACGCGTTTTGAGCAGTTCTAAATCTCTAAACGCATCAAGCCGAGATGCCGTCTTGTCACGCTCTCGCTTAGACCAAGTTTTGATGAGGCTCGCCGAGCAAAAACCGTCTCTAAACTTTAAATCTAGCAGGGGGGTCGACCCCCTTTCCAAATCTCCAGACGACTCTAAACGCTCGCTTAGCCTCGGTTGAGGTCCGCGTATCAAACCTGCCATCAGCACCTGCTAAATTGAGCGATCCGCTCGCCATAAATGGAAAGCGACCTCATGGTCGTGACTTGCAGTCGTCGAGCGTTGGTCTGGCATTACGGATGGGACGAACGGTTCTATTTTGCCATTGCACCCTGGCAGCGAGTGTGACCAGGTACGCTGATGGCGTTTAGAACTGCGAAATCTAGAATTTTGGCTTACGGGAAGTCATCCAATGACTTGTTATCAGCCACACGACGAGCAGAGCGTGCTCGACATCGCCGGACTGAACGAGCAGAGTCGTTCGAATCTTCAATAACCGCGGGGCGTTGCAAGAGAGTCGGCGCACGTCAGCACAGCACCGAAGCCGCAGAGAACCCCGCCGGGCCCGCGATCTCGATCGCCGCGCTTGGCATCAAAGGCAATCCGAATGCAGCAGTCATCCTTCCCGATGCGGCGCTGGCTGACCCCGGACCGGCTCATCTCGGATGGCGCGCCAGGATGCCGGCTGCGAGGTGTTTGTTTATTATTTTCGACGGAGGGGGGTTGACCAGGACTGCCTGTTCCTTCAACGACGCCGACGATGTTCGCGATGGACCTGCGCAAGACGGGGCTGGCGCTGCTCGCGCTCGGGCTGCTGCTCCTCGCCTTCCCCCACCTCGGCGCGCTCAGCACGCTCCTCTACACCTACCTCGCCTTCCCGCTCAAGCACACCCACGTCCTCGGCGCCGCCGACGGCTTCGACCTCGCCAACCTCACCCACCAAGCGTCCCTGCTCTCCTCGCCCTCCCCCTCATCGCAACCGTACACGACGCCCGTCGTGCCCAAGATCATCCACCAGGTGCGCCTCGGGAACCTCACGATGCGGCCCAAATGGCAGGAAGCGCACGATGCGTGCACCGCGCTGCACCCGCCCGCCGCAGGGTGGGAGTTCCGCGTGTGGGACGACGCCGCGGCGGACGCGTTCGTCGAACAGCACTACCCGCAGCTCTTCGCGACGTACCGCGGGTACCCGTACGAGATCCAGCGCACGAACATCCTGCGCTACCTCGTGCTGCACCGCTTCGGCGGGATATACATGGACTTGGATTTAAGGTGCATAGAGCCGCTGGATGGCCTGCTGGGCGTCGAGTTCCTCACCCCGCCCGCGAACCCCACGGGCGTGAACAATGCGTTTATTGTGGCCAGGCCGAATCATGGGTTTTTGGAGTTTGTGGTGGGCAAGGTGAAGAAGTATGATTTGCGCTGGGGGATGCCTTAGTGAGTGGAGTGTCGATTTATCTGGGACTGGCGGGGACCAGAGGCTTTGGCGGGGCAGACTCGAGTATACGCTATCGAGTGCGCCATCCCGCACCCCGTTGCGCGCCGGTCCCTAGCGCATACACCCAGCTACAGCCTTACTAAATTCACCTCTAATCCGGTCTATAACGCAGCGTCACGAACATGTTCTCGACCGGCTGCCAGTTCTGGTCGACGATGCACACGCTCTACCCGCACCGCGAGCAGCTCACGGTGCTCCCGCAGGAGTACAAGGTGCGTGTCGCGCGCACTTTCCTTTCATCCAACGCCGACGCTAGCCGCCCCGCGCCCCGCAGCTGAACGGCCACGTCCTCACCCCGCTCTTCGAGCACCTCGGCGCGTCCTCGTGGCACCGGTCCGACGCGCGGCTCATCCTCCTCATAGGCAAGACCATCGAGTCCGTGAAATCCTCGCCCGTCCTCGTCGTCGCGCTCCTCTTCCTGGCGTCGTCGTGTATATTCCTCGTGCTGTTTCATCGGCGCCGCAGGGGGCACGGGTATTCGTATTCCTTACTGCCCACGAGGGCGAGGGCGGGGAGGGAGAGGGGGAGTATTAGTGGGAGAGCGGTCGTGTTGGTGATTGAGGAGGAGGGGGAGAGCGTTGAGATGAGCCCGAGTAGCAGCGCGGGGCCGAGCTCGCCCCGCGGGAGTGGGGCGGGGAGGTGGGATGTCGAGAAGGGAGGGCGGTGAGCGTTTGGGAGGAGGGGGGGTCTATGATACCTTACGATTCGTGATTGCATTGCTTTGAGTTTGCGATTGTAATTATGTGCTAGTATTACTGTGTGTTGCAATACGAGTACCTGTTTGTTTGTTTTGTTTGATAGTGGATGTACTAATACTAATACCAATACCAATACACTCTCCACCTCGACTTAGCTTCGATTCGTGCAGTGGAGGTGAGGGTTATCTGATAAGATCCCCCGTCAATGCTTCCCACCGAGCGCAACTCCGAGTTGACAGCCCGAGCGCGAATCCTCCCACCGATCGTGTTCCGTGCAGACGTTTACATACTCACGCCGATGCTACATACGTCGAGAGGGGGACGTACCTTGGTATTACGGGACCGCGCGCTGGAATTTCGGAGGGGTGTGGGAGACTCGGGAGGGTTGGGTGAGGGGTGTGGGATTCTGGGAAGAGCGGTGGGAGAGTGAGGGGAATGGAACGTGGGGTGGTGGGGATGGCAGTCAGCGGCTGCGCGGCGAACGTGGTAGAGGCGTTGTGTTGCTATTAGTGGGGGAGGGAGGGAGAGGATGCGATCGGGGGTGTAGTGCGATGGAGGGGAACGTTCGTATCAACGGTACTGGTAGCGACGTACTGCGAGTGAGGCGAAGCGAAGACCGAGAGACGTGTCCGCAGCGGACACGGCGCCGACGCTCACGCCAGGATCCAGAGCGCCAGCTGTGTACTTAGTTAAGCTTGCACCCAAATGCCTTTGCAGCCAGACTGACTAGGGGCGCCATGGACTCTCGGGTGCCGGGCGAGCTGCGTTGTCGCAGGAGCACGGCAGGACAGGACACTGGGCGGTGGGACATGGGAGAGGAGAGCAAGTGGTGGAGGGCAAGAGCGTTCCGGCACCTGCCGCATGCTGGCTGTCGTCTTCACCTCTCTGCCACTTTGTCCCCGCCCGACCCCGACGAGCTTACCATCTCAGACCTTTGCTGCCGCTCGCGGTGACGGGGTATCGAACGACTGCATCGCCAGTACAGAGGATCAGCCATGTTCATCGTTTGTTTGCCGCGTACGCACACGACTCGGATCTGTTGCTGGGCCGATATCTACTTCATACGGGACGGTGAGTAGCGGTACGCGTCCTACAAATGTACTGTATGGACGTCTTTTGCTTCTGAGTGTCATTGCTACGCTGCTACGTACGTGGTTGATACGAGAGGCAAGTCAGACTTGCATACGCTGGAAGTCCTCCCCCTTCCGTTTCGAGCGGCCTGACCCCGTGCAAGTATAGGCAACCCGCCGGTGCTCTCTTCCCGAGGGAACCGACTCTGCCGACCTAGACTTGTAAACGACGTCTCCTCAATAGCCAGCAGATAGGCGAGCGATCCTGTCTATAGGGACTGCCGACCATAATCCCCAAGACCTGACCTCGAACTCTTTCTAGGGAGGTATACCGCCGCATACTCGAGGTCGCCACCCAGAACAATACCGCCTGGCCACCCAAGCGAAGAGCCCACCGGCACAGCCGCGCTCCCTCGTGACCGGGATACATAACCACCACCACCAGCGGCATTCAATGGTCCTTCCTGCGCGCATCGACGAGGGCGCATGCATTCCGAACCATGCATTCCCGACCTCGGCGTTTCGTCGTCAGCCTCCTCGTCGAGCGGCAGGGCGTATACCTTCATTCTGGTATGTTCCCTGCTGCTCCCATGGGAAGGAAACCCCTCCTCGTGACGCACGCCCGAGGACCCACACCTTCAGCTTTTCGCCTCGGAAGCCGTCGTCTACTTACTTCTGCTCGTCAGATCTCCCCGGGATGGTTTCTGCCGCTGCTAATCGATACGGCTCATGCCTATCCCACTAAATGCGCGTCTCTCGTCTTGAGGCTCTGTCGCTGCCCTGTCGGACCTCTCAGCTGGGCTTTCGATACCGGGTATACCACACGCGCGGACGCATCGGATCCTGCAACATTGACGGTATGCCTATCCTCGTACTTCGGCGGTGCGAGGTGATATCCCATCTCGCGCCATCTCACATTGCGTTTCTCTCGACTATACCGACGGTGTCGGGGGATGTGTGATGTGAAGATCTGGCCACCCGTTCGCACCGGCGCTCTTGTCCGCGCAAGATGCACTCTACAGCCTATCCCAGGGCGCTACAGCGACGGACCCGTCACGAGCCTACGCGACAATATCCGTGTTTCCGCGGCTAGAACATGCAACCCGGGTCTTGTACAAAGCAATACCAGTATGACTCGGCTGAGAAGCCCGCACCATAGAGGGAAAGCACCCACAAGTATCAGATATCTCCAATGCATGTAGCGAGCCGACATATCAGTGACGACGTGACGACTACATGTACAACAACGGTGACCTTATTCAACTTCTTCAGCTTCTTCCGATGCCTTTTTCATGACTGTCGGTAATAGAGTACCCCCTGCTATGGTACCCAGCGCCAGGATGATTAGGATCAGATAGACGAGGAATCCCCCGAACAGATCCCTTTGGAGCGAGACCGCAAAGAGTGAGGCAGAAAGGGCTGGACCGACAACCCGCATGAAAGACGCGACTGTCTGTCCCAATCCGGTCGTCGCCCCAAGTGAACTCCTTGTCGGAGCAGCGGACGTAATAAATATATGCGAGCAACCTCGAGAACTCTGAATATATAAACCACATAAAAAGAACAGCGAAGGAACTCACTGAATCCACTGCGAGATAATGGATACAAAGCAAGTTGAACCGCGAGCAAGAGCTTCACGACAAGAGTGATAAACCCGGTGCGACTTGATAGGATGGTCATCAACGGCCATAGGACGAAAAGCGGGATATAAGTGCAGACGCTGATCATAAACAGCTTCTTTGTCCCCAAGCGTCTATGCAATGCCGGGAAGAACAGGCCTTGGAACAAGCCATTCCACAGTCCGCATGCCCCTAGGATCCACCCGATCGCCGCAGAGGATAAGCCAAGACCGCCTTTGCCGAGGGGAGTCGACAAGAAGAGAGGCTGCATGAACGAATACATGATACTCAATAAAGAGATAGTGCCGTAGTTGAGGATGGCAATCTGGACTCGGGTAGTTAAAATTGACCGGATAGGAGGTGGCTTGGGTTTATCCGACTTCTGGAGCAAGGGCGTTGATGCGGAGGGCTCAGCCTGATCAGAGTCAGGCTCACTCGACCCACTAGTGTTAGCAGCGGCTTTGCGAGGGTGGTCCCGAGTAGGGAGTGTCTAGACGGCAGAATACGTGAATCAGAGAGCAAAGTTTATGAGAACTGCTCTTACCTCTTTAAGGAAGAGTGCTGAGACCACGAAAGCAGAGAAAGGAAATATAGAGGCTACAAAGCAAGGTAGAAAGTATGGATATGCCTTGAAGAAGTCCCAACTGCCGAATAGCCTGGAGAACCGTTCTGCAGGATGGGCAAGACCGCCGCCGATGATTGGCGCTAAAGTAGCGCCCGCTGTAACTCGGATTAAGCTGATATGCAGCTTCATCAAAGTTACGTGACACGCACAAGCAAACACTACAGGCGCGAGACTCCACGCTCTAGCTTGGTTGGTCTCGTCGGTCATCTCAGCAATCATACTTTTTAGTACGCCGATATTGCCATTGACGGCTCCAGACAAGCCACGACTCAGCAGGAGACCGACGAAAGTCCTCATGAGACCAAACATGACCATAGTCACGCCGGAGCCAAGGATTCCTGTGAGGACTACTGGGCGACGGCCCAGTCTGACCGAAGGCGCATTAATCGACCGAGAGAAATAACTAGCACTGAGGCGGTAAGCGTACCTGTCGGACAATCGTCCCCAGAAGAAGACAAAAAGAGTCTCAGTAACATAAAATGCGGACATCTGGGAAAAGGATCAGTGGTGCAATGACATTTGCAAACGCTTTTATTACAATAGCGCCGGCATAGTATCCGACTTCTTTCTCGTCGCCATTGGTGAGGCCGTATTCAAGGATCATCTGCATAAGGGGTGCTTAGCGGAAGCACAAGCACACATATCGTCAACCTTCGATCTCATACCTGGTTGATAATTGGAAACAGGACATATCCGGTCATAGGTTCGGATAGTTGCACCCAGTACACAATACTCAATTGCAACCAGGGCAGCTGTGTCACGGCGGGCTTCGGGACTTGTTCCTCAGCTATCCCTGGATCTTCGTCCCTAGGGACCAAACCGGACCTGCGACTCGGAACTGCCATTGCAGACTGTCGAAGCTCGGGGAGGACTGCAAAGAAATGCCATGATGCTGCCTCGTTAGGTCCCTTATCTAGAAGCCCAATTTCGAAGTCGAGTCATTCCCAAGGAAGCCGACTATAAACAGAAGCGATAGTGAAGGCCCTCTGAGCTCTGCGGCGGCACGCATCAACTCGGGATATATAAGTACTCGCACCATTGACGAACAATTCCCTCCTCCAGATCCAGCTGAGCAGTGCGTGAGTCTCATCATGGAGCACAGAAGGCATAAATGGAGCCGGGCCACAACACCGACGAGGTCGGATAGTGCCGGCCAAGGGGTATTACCGACGACGTCAACCCTATTGTCGTTGTCCCTTTCCAAGTTTACGGGGTCCCGATTTTCACTTTCTTGCACGGTTTGCGTGCACTTTCTATTTGCGACTTCCCAGAGCTGTATTAAAATCTGAATCTTTTTCTGTACCGTTGAGTAGCATTCTAGCACAGGTCTACATACTTTTTGAAGTGGTAGGACATACACTATATCTTTGATAAATGCATCAAGCAAAATCTGAGGACGCGAGCTGTAGACCACTTGCCTGATTCGGACAAACGACGCAGTGTGTCTGAAACCCGGCGATGCGAGACTTTTTCTAACAGACCTCGTTGAATGGTGCAAGGATTGCTGGTAGTCTTGAATTTGCAGTTGTATATTGTATCATGTGGAGTCTGTAGCCTGTCAAAGTATCTTGTGCTTTCTATACATCGGCAAATTTGAAGAAATATGTATCCATCAAGCCCTGCGGTCATGGTCACAACGGACCTTTGGCAAATATGCGCCCACCAACAGCTCTGTCAAGAGAACTACTATATTATAAGCACTGTTTGTCACCAGTCTTATGCATCAGGAAGTAAAGAGGTGTTCCTGTATGTCTGAGTCAGTGCAGAAATATCATCAACTGAGAAGTGTTTGGGATCTTTCAGCACTGAACAATGTGATCTTAGGAATCAAAGATATATATAAGTAGTTACAGTGCTTTGCATAAAAGTCCGGAAACCGTGATTCGCGAAATGTTGTTTGTGCCAGCCAAACAAACCTATATGGGGTAGTCGATCACCGTAGCGCGGGCTGTTGACTGGTCGGCGGGACGCTTCAACATTCATGTATGAGGGTCGTTCTTGGGGGATTTTGACCTCTGCGTGCTCGATATCCTGAAGAGATACAGATCTGAACGTTATTCAGCCTTGAGATGGGCATTTGTGTCCCAGGAGCGATATAGGCTGACTCGAGGACCGTCGCGCCCTCGGTCAGGTGTTACCCTATAAGGTATTGTTTGGCTGGGACAAACAGAAACGCGCGAAACGCAGTTTCCGGACTTTTATGCAAAGCACTGTATAAGCTATTACCTATGTGTACATGGATGACAGAGGCTTGTTGATTCCTGACAATCGACCACATAAAACATAAACCCAGGCAGAAG
>NW_006920410.1:3884666-3890844 GCF_000344685.1 Gloeophyllum trabeum ATCC 11539 | reverse complement strand
AAATGTTGTTTGTGCCAGCCAAACAAACCTATATGGGGTAGTCGATCACCGTAGCGCGGGCTGTTGACTGGTCGGCGGGACGCTTCAACATTCATGTATGAGGGTCGTTCTTGGGGGATTTTGACCTCTGCGTGCTCGATATCCTGAAGAGATACAGATCTGAACGTTATTCAGCCTTGAGATGGGCATTTGTGTCCCAGGAGCGATATAGGCTGACTCGAGGACCGTCGCGCCCTCGGTCAGGTGTTACCCTATAAGGTATTGTTTGGCTGGGACAAACAGAAACGCGCGAAACGCAGTTTCCGGACTTTTATGCAAAGCACTGTATAAGCTATTACCTATGTGTACATGGATGACAGAGGCTTGTTGATTCCTGACAATCGACCACATAAAACATAAACCCAGGCAGAAGAGGAGCCGCCACAAATTGCCTTATCAAGGTGGTCCTCTCTCTTATGTGATGCTTTCGGGGTCCTGTTCACTTTAGGGGGTTGCCGTCGCGCGTTTTCTGGCCGTTGGCCCCTTGGTGCCGGCTCACCGAGTTCGCAGAGTGGCAGACTCCAGCCGGAGCGTCTCAACCTCGCATGACCAGTCTATCGCGAATCACTTGCGAATTGGAGTTGCCCTAGTATTTATCAGTACACCGGCTCTGATCATATTAAGCATTTCTTCACGGGTCGTGTGCTACTAGTATGAGGCACAACAAGGTACTACTAGTACACAGAATATCGAATGGTCGCCCACGTTCGGTTTGTATGTACTATCATTGGACCAGTAGTGAATAACTATTCACTTCCCGTCCCTTTTGTGCACTGGGGACCTTGTGGCTACCCTATACCTTCGGGAATTTTTCTCTGTAATGATAAATGTCTGTAGATGCCATGTTCAAGTTTGTATGTGGAACGGAGGAGTGGTCATCGTTCAGGATTTAAAACTGTCTTGCATCTCCGAGGTCTAAGCGTGACAGAGCGTGACCGCTGCCCCGCCACAGCCCTATTGTGACACGTGTGACATCTTATTCACTTCCCGTCCCCTTACGCCGTACAACCTCTACGCCCTCTGGAAAAATCTGAGAAATTTCCAGAGGGTATAGAATAGTATCTGAACCATTCACACCAATTCTGGGGTACGTGCAATCAGAGGAAGATGACTTAACTAGGGAACAGTTCAAATCATTCACTGCTGGTCCAATGATAGTAGTACCAGTGCCTCCACCATCCACCAAGGGTCTTGAGATGGTACGGCTTCTCCATCATCATATGTTCCTGATGAATGTCGTTAACCTCCGATGGCCCCTGATAACATAGCGCAGCATCAATCTCCAACTTCTTCATCATGGGGCACGGGGGAAAGCCCTATTGCCAGTGATGAAGGCTATAATTATACGACTCCGTAAACTCCGTGTGCGCTGCATATAATGCGCGCCTACCGTGCAGATCCGCTACCTTCCCCGCTATGGCCCAAGTACCTATAGACGAGGTGGGCCATGCTAGTCATATTTTTTTATCTGCTAAATGTATGAACTGGGGCATCAGGCGCATGCTCTCGCAACATGGCTATCATCTATCTTTCTAGGTAAGTAGACCCCTCTCCAGCGTCTTTCCGACGTGCTTACCGGGCTACTGCTTTCCTGGCAATCAGGCGCTCTCATCGTACTCTACTGTGCTTGTGTCTGGGTGTTGGTGTACAAAGCTGACCGCATGGGCCCCGTCAATATGCCAATGCTTTTCGCCGCCACCGCCATGACAGTCGTTGCGATGGTGCATAATGCTGTATCTGTTCAGCGCAATGTACAGGTATGTAACCCGTGGCAGGCTGTCGCCGGACATCTTAAGGTCTAACTCAATCTCGGACTTGTTACAGGCATTTTTCGGACACGTAGATGGCAACGCCGTAAAATATTTCATCCTCTCTTCGAATTTCCCGAACTTGTTCCAGTCGACTCTCTTCGTTATTCAAGTCCTGATTGGGGATTCGATGCTCGTAGGCTCAAGCAGCAATCTATCTACCCACCACATCACAGAATATTTTTTACAGATCTATCGATGCTATATTGTATACAGGCGCGACTGGCGTATCGTTGTGCCGCCAATCCTGATGTTCCTGGGCACTGTAGGCGAGTTGTCCAAGTTCACGGCAGTGTCCGAGGTTTTGTGCTAAAGCCATGCCAATACTTTCAGCGTGCGGAATCGAACTCGTATACCAGTTTTCCGTTGTGGATGCTCGTACGGTCACGAACGAAACATATTTTGGAAGTGACGTGGTATGTAAGAACGCAGCTATCAGAGACCGCCAAGCTAACGTTCCAGTCCAGCAACCATGGTCGACAGGCATGAAGGTTGTGGTGAGTTAAGGGGGACGTTGACATTTGCCATGGCGCCACTGACGCGGTCTCCTGAAGTCGATGGTCCAAAATATATTCTGCTCTTTCGCAATTGCCCTTCGCATATGGTGGATTGGTAGACACGGCGGCAGCAAAGTCTACTGGCGCTCAATTGAACTTATCCTCGAGAGCGGCATCATATACTTCCTTGTGGTGCTAATCCTCTTGATCCTGAATATCACGAAACAAAACACATACGCTATTCTCTACTACGTTCTGGTACCAGTCATTGTACGCATCGGCCTTCCTCTATTGGCTGAAGTGGATACTAATGGTTCTGCTATAGGGTATCATATTCACCGGCATCATCATCAGAGTAGGTCTGAGGGAGAGCTCGACAGTGAACTATGATTCCACATCTATCGCTGCCGACCCGAATCCAGCTCTGCGAATCACCTTCGCTGATCCCACAACCAGCGACACCTTTTACCCCGGGGTTCATGGCCCGAAGGCGAGGCGGACGAAAAGAGTCGTTAGGAAAGAGGTATCTACTTCGTCAATGGGCTCTCATCTCTCCCCGCAGAGTTCTTTCGCAGAAAAAGATGATCATGATGATAGCCATGAGGAGGCTATCGCGGTAGAACCTCGCGAGGAGGACCGCGCGCCCTGCTTGGAGCTAGGATTTTGATCTCTGAAGTACCACTAATATACTGCGACTTCAGTTTCTTCCGTGTGATTGTCTAATGATCTCTTTGTAACATTGTTATTTACTCCTTCCAAGCGATGCATGTTCCTCGTGCGGGACACCGAGCATCCCGGCAACCTGTGTGTGGCCGACAGTGACGGGAGTCAGAAAATATGTTTCAAGCTCGAAGTTCGACCACTGGGTAAGTATCAAAGATCAAGTTCACTCGCAAATATCCCATTCAATCAACTAACCCCGAGCCCCGCTCCTACCAGACCGATCGCCCATATCCAGGGAGACCGATCGATCAAAGAACTCAATCCACGAGGTGATACACCGAGTGTGAACACTCCACGAAACAATTGACCGACTATCGTTCACGCAGAGAGCTTCTTCCTCAATAGAGCATCGAAATTTAGCACGCCTCCCAGGATCACCTGGGCGCCGGTACTGCACTCCTCCGGGCTGGCGTATTCGGCTGGATTATGGCTGATGCCATCTTTACAGGGAGTGAACACCATGGCAGTCGGGCATACCAGGCGTGTGTACGACGAGTCGTGACCTGTCTCGAGATTAGGGTAACACTGGCCAATGACGCGTGGAAGTTACCTGTCATGTTCCCGATCCTAGTATAGTTGAAGCCCATTTCTTTCGCAGCGTCCTCTAGACATTGTACCGCGGTCTCGTCGAACCGATTAGGCTCGAGATCCCAGATCTTCTCGAGCGTAACGACCTCCAATTTATCCTCCTGAGCTGTGTTCCTGATGAACGCAAGTATACCCTCTTCCATCTTCCTCAACACCGCCAGGTTAGTGTGCTGTGCGCTGAAGCTAAAGTCGACTTTGTCGGGTATGTTGCAGAAGTTCTGAGGCGAGGATTTGAACAGCGACACGGTGGCCATACCCGTCTTGGACTCCCGGCCCACACGCTGAATCTCGACGACACATTTGGCGGCACCGGCCAGCGCGTCCCTTCGATCTTCCATGAACGTCGTGTCGGTATGCCGTGTAAACCCCCTCAGAGAGACATTGTACCACACCATGCCCTGGCTACTATCGACGATTCCCACCTCTTTGCCTGCTTTCTCCAGCCTCGACCCCTGTTCGATATGGATCTCGAAATGCGCGCTAAGGGGGTTGGTCCGGTGGGATGCTTCCACTTCACCCGCGTAGCCGATACGTTTGAGCTCGTCCCCGATTGTTATTGACCGATTAACTGTGTCTGTGCATCTGTGGGCGTCCTCCAGGGACAGTTGCCCGGCCCAAACGGAGGAAGCCATGCAAGCTGGAGGAAAGCGAGCGCCTTCTTCGTTGGTCCAGCTGACCGCTCCTCAGCTGAACGTTCTATTACGCAACGAAATGAGCTTACTTGATAACTGCCAAAGGTGCATACATCCCCTTTCCAGACGATTTAGCAGCCGTGATCACTCGAGCAACTTCGAGTCCTGTCAGACTAGACATATAGGTTCAGCCTGGCATGAGTATATAGGTTCTGTGCACACGAGACAGTCTTACACTCCAAGAGGCCCGTCGTATCTACCACCTGTCTGAACGCTGTCAAGGTGGCTACCTACCGCAATGGGCGGGATGTCGTTATTCTCTCCAGGGAAGATAGCCCATTGGGAGCCCATCTTGTCCACGAAATATTTCACGTTCGGGTCGATGGCCCGCACCTCCTTTGCGAACCAATCTCGGACGACCTTGTCAGGGTCTGAGCACGATAGCCGGTGCAGACCGCCGTCCGGCGTCGCACCTGCCATATCAGCGGTAGCTTGGATTTCAGTGCTGAAGATGGAGAGCAATCTGTCACGTATGCCGATGCGCTATGCAGTCTACGACACATACAAGAGCCGTTCTCGAGAAACAGCCAGCCCTCCCAATGGGGCTGTCAGAGATAAGGTCGTGCTGAAGCCACGAGCTATGTAAGGCTTTGATGGCATCCATGTCGACTTGGGGGAGCGACAGGTTACCCTGGTAGGGCGAATGAGACGTATGGACGCAAGCATGACCAAGAATGACCTGAGAGCCAAGGAGAGACGCTGTTATCTGCTACAGAGTAGGGTACCCAAGGAGTGCTTTGAGCTGCTATCACGGAGCTAAACATAGGAAGACGGTCGTGACCCTGCTTCGTGCGAGATACCAATGAAAGCATTGATCATAACCTATTCGTGGATATCCGAAGTCAAGGAAATCTTTTGAAATAGTCCAGGAGCCTATGGGGCGTTTGCTGTGGTCATCTGGCATTTGAGAAGCGTGCCTCGTCACTATGGCGGAAGTAACGATACGGGTGGCGCACTCTGACATGAGGTAAAGGTCTCTGTGCTTTCCGAGCTGCGACTGATTAGACAACAGTAGGACGTGAGATAGACGTGCTCGAGGTTCAGATCTCAGAGTCTGCGAGTGAGGGAGGACATCCAGCTACACATCGAGCAACCGATAATATGACACGCGGTGGCATTCAGTCCCATATGTCAATACAATATTGTGAATTCCACACAACCACCATATACAGTCATATACTCCCCATATGGGAGCTGAGCCACAGACGATCCCCTACAACGGTAATGTCAGGGAATATCAAATAGAAACAAATGCATTACCATATTTGAATATCAATTTCCGCAGATATACCCAGTGATAGAGCAAATATGGATAAATATATGGAACAATGGGGAAGTCCGGTTTTTGGCCTGATACAGTACAATGAATCATAGCTAAAATATCAAAGCACATCTCGGGTTGATAGCGAATCCGGAATATGGATGCAAATAGCGTAACACATAGCATAAAGGTGCGATATACCTGATTCGGGATCGTCCGGTATATAATCGGGCCGCCGACGGGCCGCCAGTGGCTGCATCGGCAAGCCACTCAATAGCCGGCGGCGGCCCACCGGCGGCTAAGAGCGGCTGGGAGAGCGGCTCGCAGCCTGGTACGGGCGCAACCGACTTGTATGCCTAGTTCTAAGATAGTGTTTGTGTTCAGCGGAGCTATATGGGAGATGATGAAGTGGACTTACCTGAGATAACATGAGTACAACAGCAAGCTCGTCCGTCAGAGGGAATCGAGCAAAATGACAGAGCACTCGTGTCGGATCAACCTCCTCCAGATCGTCTGCGAGCTGCAACAAATAAACCTCAGCAGGATAATGATCTCTCCATTTCCGGGAAA
>NW_006920410.1:3853072-3868691 GCF_000344685.1 Gloeophyllum trabeum ATCC 11539 | reverse complement strand
CCATGAGTATGATAGTCGTCCGTCTTGCTGAAGCTCGAGGAGTCCTCCTCAGATGGGTCACCATGGTAATAGACAACGGTGCCTCCAATCCAGGCTTTGCTCGTCCGCAAGTTCCTGAAGAGTCGCAAGGTAAGACGGTGCAAGGATCCCATGATTCTCTAGGGGGTTGCCGAGCTGTTTCGGTATACGGCGCCTCCTACCAGATCCCGCTGAAGTGACAGAGTCATCTGACGGGGGGTTGTAGACCGGAATAGGTGCAGGATCATGAGCAGCTTCCATAACAGGGGCTCCTTGCACATCCGACGCCGTAGCCCACCAGAAATAGTTGCAGCGGCCCGTTGGCGAGTTGATGTTCATCCTCTCGCACTATTGTATCAGTATCAGCATCAGCATCAGCAACAAGGAAGCAGGGTAGAGCCCCCTTACCTTTGCATACAATTTTCCGTAGTTGCCGTTCTTCTTGGATTTAACAGGCTTGATTATAGCTGGTTGTCCACAGTCTGTACAGATATGCATATATACAGCGGCAAGTAATATACAATGATGTGTCGCATGTAGTGGAAGTATCGCCTAAGGGTAATGGGGTAGAAAGAAGTAGGGGGGAGGAAAAGAGACGAAAGAAAGAGAGAGCACAGTCCCAACTGGAATGACAGCGGATGTGAAGAGTGAACCCATGTCGTAGCCACTGCATCATCAGCCACCGTGGACGGCTTGGACAGTCCGGCTGACCTGGACGTCCCGGATTCTCGAACTCTCAGATTTCCTGGAGTGAGGGAGACACACGAAGTTTGGCATTGTGATTGTGGCGGGATAGCCACAAGTGCAAATAGACGCAAATATGCTTCGCTATTCGAGTGGCTGAATTGGCTGAACACCGCACAGACATACGCGCGAATATGTCGTCTATTGGCCCCCAGATTCCGCCGCATTTACTCAATCAGACTAAGCCATCGACATCCGACGACGACGAAGAAGCTGGTCCGCAATTACCACCTGAACACGCCTCTGCAAATAGGTCAGGTCCGTCCGCGGCATCACTACTTCAAGCACAGTATTGACTGGTCATAATGTTACAGATGAACAACGAGGCCAGAAGCAAGAAGAGGAAGAAAGCGATGAAGACGACTATGTCCCGGCTCTTCCGCCTGACCTGGCAGCCTCACGCAGAGCTGGACCCTCCCTACCTTCTCTCAGCCCGCCTCGCGCCTCACCTCCCAAGAGGGTGATAGGACCATCATTCCCACCGCCCAGTTTTCAGGAAGACGATGACGATGACGAAGTGGGCCCTGTGCCGTTACCAGCAGGAGCGGGCCCCGTAGAGGAGGATGGTGTGAGGGAATTCCTGGAGAGAGAAGAGAGAAGACGGAAGGCGGCTGAGGTACGTTGGCATCTAGTTTCATTTCGCTCTAGCCCACTCATTGCCATGACTTCAGGACGCTGCCAAACCGAAAGCGCTGCAGCGAGAAGAGTGGATGTTAGTCCCTCCTTCGTCGCAGGGCCTTCTGGGATGTACGTTGACCTCCGTCCTGTTTTAAAACACTATATAATCATCTTATACTAGCCTTGGACCCTGCGAAGCTACGTCAAGCGCGACAGTTCTCTAAAAGCACGAACGTCAAATCGACCGATACGACTCTCTGGACCGAGACACCCGCCGAGCGTCAGCAGCGCCTCGCCGACGAGGTGTCGGGTAAAAAGCGGCGTATCGAGAACGCTGAGCCGGATGTGGATGCGGAGGACGCGTTGAGGAAGAGGAGGCGCGACGAGGTCGTGAGGCAAGGCGTCGAAGAGTACACGGTGAGCCTTTGCCTTGTCGTGCATCCGTCTTTTCGCTTTTGCGACTTGTTATCCCTTGTCTGACGGAATGCTCTCCCTCGTTGCTCGGTCGCGCAGCGCAAACACCGTGGCCCGACATTACTACAACAACATGCGACTTCCGAGAAGTCTTCGAAAGATAAAGCTGGGTCGGAGGAGCCGCCAGTTATATGGGACCACGCGAGGGACATGGCTCTCGGTGGTCGCTTGATGGACGACAAGAAGCGTGACCAAATTATCAACGACTCGAAAGGCTTGAGCGATCGCTTTGGGGCTGGGCGGACAGGAGGGTTCTTATGAGTGCATCGGCTTCATCGTAAGCTTTTCCATCTGGCATTTATCGCTATTCAGCTGTAGTGACTGTAGAGTAAACTCTTGTCGTGTATTTGAAGGAATACGACTAACGCGAACAGTTGGGCGCAGTGATGAGGGGACAACCTACGCCTACCTTGACTATGACAATTCCGAATAATCTTGCCATAGCCAGGGCGCGACGCAAGGTCACTATACCTGGTAGAACGGCAAGATATCCGGGAGGAAGGAGCCCATCCCTCTCGCCTCGTATAATTACATAGGCGGGGCCGATATCGATTATCGCTAATCACTAGTACTGTGATTTCTCCATTCGTCGATACCCTTGGCAGCAGCGACCACAGCCAGCCACAGCCATGGTCAACGCGCGGGTCGCATATCATCAGGGCCTAATAAGTTCAAGCAACTGTAAGCTTGATCGACATAAAATGATACATATAACGCCTGTGGCATAGCATGAAACTCTGGCGCCGCACCCTCTGCTGTATTCGCACTTCGTCGGCTTAGAAGCGACCTTCAGTCGAACCGAATGGAGCCCCATCCTTCACTGCAAGTGAGTGCTCCCCATTTCAAGCTTCCAGGCATACGTGATCTCAAGGTGCTTTGCAGTATCAGTATGCAAGGGTAGACGTCGGGTCTGTAGGCACGTCTTCGCCTAAGCCCATGCCACATCGCGCAGAGTCCGAGAAATATCCGACCGAGGCGTCGGCGTTCGTAGTGGCAGACCATGGGCATGGAACTCGTCTCAGGCTCCATCTGTTCAGCTCCGTGTTAGTTGTGCTATGGGTCGCTTTTGTCGCTGCTATGGTGGCCGTCCTTGAGCGGTCCGTCGCGGTGGCACCTACGAGAGTGTCCCTGCCCTGGTATTACAGCAATGATGGGCTGCCGACCGTCATGAGTACGATATTCGCTCAAGCCCACGCCCCAATCACGGCAATGCATCTCTCGCGCCTCTCTATCTCAGGTCTTCGAACCTCCAGCGGGAGTCCACGTACCTGGACAGAGCTGTTCTGGATGGCAGACCAGCAGTGGGCAGGTCCAGTGGGCATTATCACGACAGGCTGGACAGCCACTAGACGGCGCATCGGCCCATCCTTTGCATTCTTCTTCTTCTCGGGCATCACTCTCCTAACTGCAGTCACGCCGCTTGTCCTCAACCGCGCGTACCCCATCAAGACCTTGGACATCGCCATACCGCAGGTATTCTTTCCGAGTGCTCTCTCCCCCTCAAAATTAGGTGGAGTAGACGCTTACGCAGCCGTGGCTGCTGGTGCTGGTGCTTGGGCAACGAACCAATCCGTCATTAGTCTCTTCAACTCGACAACATACACACCCGTCGGGCAGGCCCATGTTCACGCATCTGGCGACTATTTTTTCGCAGGAAACGCCCTCGATCTGGACACTCATCTTCCTGGAGTGCGACTCCGAGGTGGTTGCAACGTCGTCGATTCTACCGACACCCGCTTCAATAACACTCCCCAGGGATTTTCCCAGTTTTGTTCCACGGCGCTGAGCAATATAGGTTTCTCTATGAAGACGGTTATTGCCCCAAATGCGTTAGGTATGGAAATTAATATGCTTTAATCAGCCTACGACCTTTTAACGGAGTCGTTTCACAGCCTTGAATGTATCAGCTTGTACTACTGACGAATCCTTCGCTCCCTTCAACCAGTCTCAAACCTCCAATTCCACGACATACTTTTGGCTAGTAAACACGGGAAGCAACGGCATGGTCAAGGGCGATCTCGTCGCCGGCGTCGTACGTTGTGATGCTCATGCTGTGTTCGGCAATGCTTCCGTCCAAGGGCGCTATACTTCATTCGACCACTTCACGCCGGACAAGCTGTACGTCCCTTCGCAAGCAGGTGAACCATTGCTAGGCCCAATGGCAGCGATGATGTACTACCTCCAAACAGTGCCCAACTCGGAGGCCGGGCAGGCAGCTGCGATCGACGGGCTGGGTTATTGGCAAGTCGGCATCAACCAGGGACTGTACTATATGTCTCCCTCCCTGGACGGATTTGCGACCGCTCTTTGGAACGGCATCGCGCACATGGCGGCGGCCATCGAACTTGTCGGTCGCGACACTAACACGCCCTACCAGGCGACCAGGCACGTCGCGGTCTCTGGCCGCAAGCGCGATGACCGCTTCTTCGTAGCAGCGATGTGCTTGCTTGCCGTGTGGGTTGTTGGACTCATCGTGTCTTCCGGTCTTTGGCTTCGCCCGGCGTTCGGCGACAGTTTGGATAGCTATGCTGCAGGCCGGCTTCTGGCTGAACAGCCCGATTTGGTGGAAAATGAGGATATCGGGACACTAGATAATAACAGACGTCTACGTGCGAGATTCGACCCCTTACGGTGAGGCCAGAAGGGTACTGTCGTGTTTGCTAGTGGTCCTCGTTTCTTTAAGCGGCAGCCTCTCCATGCTCTACTCTGTTAAGTACTGAATTGCGACTCTCATGTACAGTGCAGTAGGTCCCCACTGACGTTGTTCCTGAGCAAGGAGATGGCACAGAGGAAGCGTTGGGATATGGGGGGTTCAGGAGCTGGATGTTGTGTTCACAGCAAGACAGCCAGTATCGTATAATTTATTGTTCAAAAGACTGTCAACCTTACCCCCCACATCTCGCACACTGGTGCGAGGCTGATGAGGCACAAGCCGTGGCTGGCATGTTCAGATGACCCAGACTGCTCCTGGTAGTCGGTCTGTCCTGGACGAAGGAGGACGTGGAGGATAAAGGTCTGTTCTGTAGTATTGAAGTTCCTGGTTCAACGGGGAGCCGCTAGGCCGCGCGTGTATGTAACCCCAGGTCCGCCATGTAATAAAGGACAATATCCCAATAACCAAACGATCCTAACTGAACGAGTGTGATTCCTGAGTACAACATTTCGAATTCGCCTTCAAGGCTGGTTCACATTTGACTTCTCTCCTTCCGCCTAATCATACACCGACCGATCCCTGACTTTCGGTGGCTCCGGGAGCTTAATGGTGCTGACGCTCATATGCCGGGCCTTCATGACAGGAACGGGCGGCGGGTCCTGGCGCTCTGCGTCTGGGCTGTCTGGTCCGTACATGCTGAAGCGCACAGAGCGTGATGTGCGACTTGGTGATATCGGGCTGTGTAGCTCCACTTCGATAATGCGGGCCGTCTTGTCGATACTTTTGCCGAGGCCTACACGCACGATGATCAAGGTCGGTACGATGCCCTGGGGAGAAGGTGATCCAGGTGGAGGCGTGGGCGAGGGGAGTGGGACTCACCACCATCTGGCTACTGATTGCGCCTGCGATATACTGTTGGGAGACGGGAAATCGTGTATCTTCATTCATTGTCAGGAGCAACACACTCACCTCGTATTTATTTGGCAAAAGCGCGTGCATGATCAACCACACTAGAAGGGACGCGGAAAATAGCGCGCCAGATTCAATTCTTTCGTCATAAAATACGTCTGTTAGTGGTCTCCGGCAAAGGCTTTCCCAACCTACACGAGGTTTGCAGCAGAGCGTGATCTGCCAGCTTGCGGCCCCAGCGTGGTCCGCACCTGATGTGACTTCCACCATATGCGTGCCGCTACTCCAGAATAAGTCAAGGCATCACCTGCGTGCTGAAGGAGAGCGATATGCACCAATGAGGGTAGTGACAACGATGTTCGTTGCGAGCGAGCATGCCATGTAGGTCTCGCTCAACGAGCTTTGCAAATTTTGCAGATGGCGCCAATCGGGAGGAGGAGTCGCCTGGTCTAGAGGGGTATCACGTCTAATCAAGTACAACTGGTTGAGTATATTGGCTTGAATGTATCCCGATACTTCAACGCGATGAGAAACTGATGGCCGACAAATGCGTAGAACGGCTTACCGGCAGTGGCAGCTACCATTAAGAGTGGAAGCATGATGATCCTGAACTTTGATTGCCATACGCTATAACATCGGTAAATCTGGCTATTTGTAAGCGCGTAAGCTTGTCTGAGTGGCGCGGGACCTTACCAGCAAACCATCAGCAATGAGTCTGCAGAGGAGGTCGAAATGCATGCATCAGCACCAGCGGCGGAAGTGTTAACAATCGGAAAGCTCACTGGTTCGTGACTAGCAGGGCCTGGGACACGGGCTGCAGCCTGTTCCAAATGTTGAGCTGGCGTGCTCGTGTCTCGTCGCCGTGGTAGCACGCTGAGCATGTGAATCCGACGCAGACACTCTCCGTCACCACTTCATACGTGGACAGGAACTGGGAGAATTGCACAAGGGCGTGTGCGGTGGCCAAGACAAACATGAATACTGCAACCGTCAAGAGTCTGTTGCTGAAGCGCTGATACCCGTAGATACAGATGCAGACTCCGAAGAGTACGAGGTATGATCCTGGGGAAGACGGTGTCTTAGCATATTCCCGGACAAATAGAAGTACTACGTACCGTAGAAGAGTGCTTCGGCCTAGGGTACGGCCCGGGGTTGTTAGTTGTCTACGTTACTATACAAGGTAATACGCATTTACCCAGAGAGAAGCCATTACGGCCTAAGTTGGCACCTGTCAGTACACAGTAATTCATCGAAGGTATTATGGAACGGAGATACCATATAATACGACGAACCGCAGGTCATGGTGAAGGAGCGTGGCGGCAAGCGCGCTTGCAGGTGAGGTAAAGGTAGAGGTGGAGCATCCGCATGCGTTCAGAATCCGATATGCCGTGGATTGCTCATGTATATACGGGAGACCTGACAGGTACGGTCGCGAGCAGCGCGCCAGGCGTCAGAAGAAGCGAACTGGGAATTCGGTACCCGTGATAGCCATGCTCCGCTGATGCCGACTTGTCCATCTGCACCTTCTCAGCGGCAGTTGAAAATTGCCCAGTGCAGGCACCGTCTTTTCATGTCTGGAGAGCTTCTTCTACTTGAACCAGCAGCAGTGAAGGTCTCCACTGGCAGATACCAATCAGTTCCGCCGCGAGACAAGGGAGCCTACTCGCTGGCAGACCGGATCCGATGTATTTGGGCTCGCCCTTAATTATCCACCGCCCCCTGTCGGCATTGGCAGGGACTTCACCCCAGGTCCGATGCGGGATGAGCCAATCTGGGACATGACAGTATGGAGCGCACATGGATCTGGGACATGCTACCGATAGTGTCAGCCGCTAGTTGACATGTCTGGTGTGAACTAGACTGTCTCATACGCAGCTACTTAGAGTCGGGCGAGAAATCCCGTTGCCTCCGAGAACGCCTTAAGGAGAGGAGCCGTAGCAGTGAGAGCAGCCGTTGGGCTGCACTGCCACTTCGGCTCCGAAGACGCATGCTGGCGGGAGAAAATCAGGAACGTCCGGCAGGCCCCGCCCGCCACAGGGTCTTCTTATTATCCGTGGCGACCTTGTTCTCCGCTGGGCATAGTCGTAGATTTTGTGCCATAGTGTTCTGTCCAGAGTCGACAGAGTCCTTACGAAATTGTAGCGAATGAATCCAGGTGATGACATGGAGATGTACTCACAAAACAAGAGCAGGACCGACTTCTCGAGTCCCCGGCGGAATCGCAGGGCTATTCAATGATTGCTATATGGCATAGTGCGACAAGTAACATTTGGTGCAGGTTAAGCTTGGCTAGAAACTCTGAATATGAGTGAGACACAGGCGGCCTGACTATTCGACATCGAAGAAATTAACTGATTGTACCTGATGTCACATTTAGCACATTCGCCATTCCGCTGTACTTGCATATGGAGACCTATGCTGTGACGACGCTCACTCCTCCTCGGGGATCTAGTGTGATGGTCTGCTGGCATGACATTGGTATGAATCCAGTCAGCGATCATAGAAATCAGAGTCGGAAATTACGCCAGGTATTGACACGTTCGGAGGACAGCAGTCATCAGGCCTATAATTTAGGTGTAGTTAGCAGAGGGTAACTTAGCGCTACAGTATGGACTGTGCAACAAATCAATGCAATTAGAGGGTAAACAGTGAAGAGCGAGGCCGCATCACGCAGTGATTTTGGTATCATTGATGAACCAATATCATTCTTCTCGCGACATAAGTTCTAGCACCTGACACGTCCTACTTCCACAACCGGGCTGTGTTGGTGTGTCATGCCTGATATGACAAGGCCGGAGATTTCTTGAAATGTATGTTCTGACACCGGCCACCGTAGCGAGTAGTCTCGCTATAAGCTGTTTGTTCATGCATTGCGCAGGTAGGGACACCCGGGCAACCATAGTCACCAGGCGGAATAGAGTCTGAGAATGTAGCTGGATGGATGTCCTTCTGCAAGTGGTGTGGCGACCCGACGCGTTTCCAGTTCCCCGTTAGTCACGTGCAAGTGGATGGCGGAAGGATCTCACGGTCCCTTGTGGCTTGCGGCGTGCGTGGCTCAGGAGACCTGCAGAAGATCCGCCATTTCAGCGACTTGTACCCTCCAACAACTCAGAAAATTAATGGAAGAAGTCCTCATACGGAACCCCTTGCTGCAGGACGTCCGCGCCTAAGAAGCTCACTCAGTACGAACCTGAATAGCGGAAATCAAGGACCGTATCCCGAATTACGAACACGACTGGACTGCAGCACATTCTGTCCGGCGTAGAGAGGAAACAACTCTTTACGTTAAGCGGGGTGCTCTCGTAAATTTGCTGACCGTGTCCCGGCCTGGAATTACAGTACCCCGAGTTCGGAAGTTCATCCACAGCGAACCATGCCCGTTTCAAAATCCCCACCAAGGACTCGCCCGTGACAGTGAGCTCCCCATTTACCGCACTTCACTGCTCTTCTTCAAAACAGTAGATTGGTGCCGCCTCACGTTTTCTCACAGCCGTCGAGTCGCAACCGATCCGACCGGTACTGCTTCTTCTGAGCTATTTGTGCACTCAAGAGCCGACCAAAGCGGCCCGTATGTGAAAACACAGTATGCTTGCCACCGAGGTACATGGCAAGTCCAATGGAGTGTATATAATGGATACTGCCCCGAGCATGATCGCTCCGGATCGCCCAGTAAGAAGAGCTAGAATATCCAGCAATGGCAATGTCACAGGCACCCCCAATTCTCATCGTGGGTCTACGGATATTATCCCTACGGATCACTTACCCAGACTCGTACTTTAGGCAGGTGCAGGCCCGGTCGGCCTAGTTACCGCCATCGTGTTGCGTCAACACAGTATACCTGTCCGCATCATCGAAAAGGAGCCGGTACCCAAACTCGCATCCAGAGCATCCGGAATCATGGTGTGCAACCTGGATAACTTCTCTGGCCATTGCCTGAGCGATCGTCTCTCTTAGCCTCGCACACTAGAGATTTACCACTTCCTGGGGGTTTTACCGTACATTTTGAAGGCTGCTGGACAAGCACCCGTCATAGTAGATTACGAAATCCCCGGTGGAGAAAGGGTCCTCGAGACATTCAGGATGTTCCCTCATGTCGACGCAACGCCCAGTCGCCCCTTCGTAAGCACATACTTCATTATGACATTTCAGTTGATCACTCATGAGGCGCGACCACAAAGCTCCAATGTAAGGCCTTGTCCCAAAGTCTCAGCCAGGATATTTTGCGGGCACACTTAGCGAGATTCGGAACGGAGGTAGAAATGGGCACGGAGCTGCGCGACTTCGAGCAGTGCGACGATCACGTCGTCGCTAGTATTGTCAAAAAGAGCGCGGATGGCAAAGAGTCAACAGAATCCTATAGCGCGAGTTATTTGGTTGGCACGGACGGCGCCAAAGGTAACGTGCTACTGCCTTCCTATCCATCATATATCCTCATGTTCACTCCAAACTCCAGGCATTACAAGGAGACGACTTGGCTTGACCCTCGATGGGGAATCCCGGGAAAATCTTTCATTTGTCTTTGCTGATATCCGCCTGCGCGGCCTTGAGGGCAATGTACGACATCCTCCTTTGCAACCCGTCTCCTTACTATTGCTCATCCAACGTTTCCTTCATCAGTTTTGGCACAAATGGGGCGAGATATCGAATAAAATGCACGTTGGATGCTGCCATTCCCTTACATAACTAATGGCTGGCTCATACAGGATAACGATCCGCAAGACAGAATTTTCGAAAGAGCATTTCTGGCTACTGGCCGGTGGCCAAAACCTCGATACCAATGGCTTGCAACCCAATCCCAAGTCTGTGACGGAATGGATCAAGTTGCAGACTGGTCGAGGGGACATAGAGATTGTCGAGGTCATCAACTTTTCCAATTACAAGTCAGGACCACCTGTCACTATCGCCCCCGATCTAATTTCTAACGCGGTAACCCTCTTAGACCTAGTATGCGGATGGTGAAAGAGTTCAGCAAAGGGAGGGTATTCCTTGCCGGAGGTAAGCTCTGTCAGCTACAACGATGGTCCTGGGATTGAACTGTGGTATATCAGACGCGGCACACATCCATAGTCCCGCAGGAGGGCAGGTGAGTTCTCTCGATCATGCCTGTCACAAAGAAAGACTAAGAGGTCGTTGTCAGGGTTTGAACAACGGCATTGCTGACGCCGTGAGTAATCTCATCGCGTCGATCTCCCATTCCGCTGACGAGTGAAGGGTTAAGTGGCTCTTGTCATGGCGACTTGCTCTCGCACACAAAGGTCTAGCCTCAGCAGAGCTCTTAGCGAGTTACACCGCAGAACGGGCGCCGGTCATCAAGGTCATGCTCGAACACACCACTGCCATTCTCAATGCCCAAATTGCAGCAACCTGGGGAAAGTTTGGCTACGGGAACTGGCGCCCAGACAAAGCCCCTCTTTGGCAGCTGGACATAAACTATCGTTGGAGCCCAGTTGTCTTTGACGAGACCGCCACAGCTGTCTCAGACGAAACGGCGTCCAACACTGCTCCAGGGGTCCAAGAGGGGAATGATATTCGCGCTGGAGATCGAGCTCCGGATGCTCCTTCACTTCTCGATATACTCTCCGCCCCTCCTTCCGTGAAGCGGCTCTTCGACTATTTCAAATCCACACAGCATACAGTCCTGGTTTTCGCTAGTTCTGAGGCTAAAATCAACTCCTTTGCCTCGGCCCTCAATAATGTTCCGGCCGAAGTTGTGCAGTCCGCTGTCATCATCCCCCAAGAGACTCCCGTGCGTGAACAGGATCTAGAGACCGAGTTTACATGGACAAGCAAGGTCGATCATGCTCTCAAGGATTGTGATGCGCACATGTATAGGGCATATCGACCGGAAGGGTCTCAGGATGAGGTTGCTGTAATTGTCCGACCTGACGATATCATTGGCGCGATAGTGAAGAGTGGAGAAGGCATAACAAAGTACTTCAGTAAGATTCTTGCAGCTTAGGCCGTCAGTACATTGCACGGACTATTCGTACATACCCTGAGTATTTTAATTTGGCTTAGGGGTGCTCCGGAACGTCCGAGTCGTAGAAGTCCGTGCGGTTAACGCACGACAGGCGGCCCAGAATCAACAGGTCCGCGTCGCACTTCCAGTCGATCGTGTGCAAGACCTGATAAGACGACGCACATATACTACACTGGAGCGTCATGCTACGTGACCTAGCAAATGGTTCAGCTCCTGCTCCCCTAACCTACGACGAACGTGCGACAGAATGAACCGCGACAGGACCCCACAAGTTCTTTGGCTGTAATAATTCATCATTGCTCTCATAGGGTACAGCGGTACAGCAACGAGGTGGAAGCTTATCATGGCTTCCCAACGTCCGACAGAACCGCATTAACAATCTCCGTCGCAGTCTTAGGGGCGGGCTTCTTCTTCTTGTTGGGATCCTCGTCGGTACCCACCGCTTGATTAGCCTTCCGTTTCTTCGCAAGGAAGTGCAGGTACGCAAGGCTGTACTGTGGACCCGACGGGCGGGCAACATTCATGGGTGCCCCGGAGAACCACAAAAGCTCGTTCGTCTCGGGATCCCGGTCAAAATGTTTGGCTGCCGAAGATTCTGTCAGTTAACGCTGCATAGTACAGGAGAGCTGGTCAGGGAACATACCCGTCTCGGGAGGAACCTTCTCTAGTACGGCGATACTCGCAAGATTACTCCAACCTCCGGCAGCTGTAATGATAGATCGGTCCTCGGTCGGCCTGTTCTGAGATGACTGTGGCCGCGGCTGCACCTGATGTTGCCCCTGGAAATGCTGGGGATATTGCGAGGTGGAACCAGGGGGAGTCGAGGTCTGTGCACCAGGCACGCCGACATACAAGCCCTTATTCGGACCCGTCTGATCGACAATGCTGTGAGTGCCGGTACGTCGGGGCCGTTTTGCCCCAGGTTCAGCTTTCTCGCCATCTCCTTTCACCGTACTCTCGCCAATCCCACCGGGTCCCTTCACGTTTTTGCCTTTTAGGAAAGGACTGCCGAAACGACGGGGAAAGACGGTGCGTTCGAACGGATATATGGGCATGAAGTCCGGATTCTTGCGGACCTCGTCTGGGATACATGAGTTCCAGTTTTTAATTTTCACGAACAGCCGGTCTCGGTCGTTGTATCGAGAATCACAGACGTATAACGGCCAGCCCGGGTACCAAAAGGGAGGACGTGGGCGACCACGTACGTGCCTAGCAGTAAATTGGCAAGCTATCTTCTCGATGATGTCTTCCAGAGGATGGTCAGCGAAATGACCTGGTGTAACTGTAAGTACAAAATCCTTGAAATGAATACACAAGGTAACTTACTTGTCTTGAAGACCTCGCCTTCCCAGAACTGACGATGGGCAGGGTGTATGGTCTGAGGAATATGAAGCTCCTACATCGTATCATACGAACAATGCCGTACCTGTTCGGGCCGGTTATACCAGCATACAGTTAGCCCGGGCGTTCCTTTCTTCGCGCTATACCCGATGTAACACAATTTTCAAAATCAACGTCCCGCGCAGCTGTACGAAAGACAAATGACCCACGCTTCATCGGACACCCAACACTTGAACACCTGTGCAACAATTGGTTTGCTGGGATCGTCGGGATTGCTCATGTGGAGCCAATCCGCTAGTCGGACGCTCCATCCCTTGTAATGCACCTCGTCGACGAAAGTCCTGTCCTTTATGGAAACTCGGAAGGTGGTGACGCCTGGCACACCCTCGGTGTCACTTGAGTGAAGAGGCCGCGCAGTTCCGGGTCCGGCGCGTAAGGAAGCGAAGTTTGTGGATGATGCATACGGGGGACCGGAAGGCGGGGAGGAGGAAGTTAGAGCTTGATAGAGCCGCTATGTTTCATCAGCTTTACTGTCGCGCAAGAGAATGGAAGCAGTTACCTGAAGTAAACAGACATGACCGTACTTCTCAGTACCGGGCTCATACCATCTACGACCTTTCAAGAATAGGATCTCCATGTCCATGTCGAACGATTTACTGAAAGGATAGCTTTTCATTCGGCAACGGCTCTGCAGCTTGGTCAATGCTTCCACACATTTGCGACATGAACATCTCCAACCTCTATCAACTTGAGTGATATGGGAGACTAGCTTCTGTTTAGCTAGAGTAGAGTGCACTGTAGGAAACTACTTACATTGTAGGGCGTATGTGGGATAGGCCAGTCTTCTGGGAGCGTCTCGAGCGACGCAGAGGGGCGATTACCGCTACTTCAATTAATGGGGTTATGATAACTGTGGTAGAGTAAACCACGAAATTATACTCACACAATGTCCTTATGATTCTTGATAGCTAGAACCAAATCCAGATATACGTCCTAAAGAACTCAATATGCACTTTCTCTCAGCGAGCTATAGCGAATGCACTCACATCATTTGTTTCAGCCATCCACCCTTCGTCGCTGAACCCTTCCCACCGAGGAAGCCCCTTTTCGAGCTGTCGCACTATTTCCTCGCTCTGTTCATCCCTCGCCACCTCCTCCACATGCTCATGATCTGAGGATGCCCCGCCGATATCGATCTCCATCTCCGGCGATGGCGGTCGTGGCGGCGACTTAGGGAGAATAGGTACCGGCTTTGATGTAGAGGGAATAGAGGAAGCGGATCGCTTGACTTGCGGCGTGGGGGCGGGCGCAGGTGCGGGTGTAGGAGGGGCTACCGGCGGTGCGACTGTCGGGGCAGGGGCTATCGGAACAGGAGCCGTGGATACAGCTGTAGGCGCTGCAGGTTGATGAGTCTTCTGTGCAGAGGAGGGTGGAGGAGAGTCGCGCGGGACAGGGAGAACGGATGATCTTTGCTTCCACTCATTGTCCAACATACCCTACGAGGTTAGCAGCGGATGCCGAAATCAGGGAACTGCATCCCAGTAATAAATCCAATACAAGTCACCTTCAGAGTGTTCGCATCTTTCCAAATCTGACTGCCTTCTTCGTTGTAGTACATGGCATTCAGAAACACCAGGTTCAGGTCCTCGTACGCGTCCATCACGTTTCTGTACGAGTTCTTCTTCAGTTTCTCCTGAACACCGTTCATGCTCCTGGGTTGAGGTATGATCTGCATACATTCAACAGCATATCTTACAGGAACAAGCAAGGCATCGCACATCGTAATATTCCGGCCACGCCTCTCTGTCCGGTAACTCTCGAAACATGTCGCATAACCTGCGCTTTCCTCGAGGCCCCGTTGCACTGAGTAAGACATTAATAATCTCTTCAAGCGCAAGTCTCGAGGCAGCGTTGATCGGCATGGCTGGTAGGGTCACTGAATTGTGGCAAATGGCAGTGGACGCGTTGTGTACGCGGAAACTGAGAGCACGATGTGCCGCCGGGCGGTGGCGGTGCAGACTCTATGTATTTATCCCTATTTGCATGGTGGCAACTCACAAGGTTGGACAGTAACAACGCCAAACAACGTCGTTCAGATTCAGAATGAGCACTCGCCGTCATTGCGTGCATACATGAGCAGGAAGTTTCAAAGCACTTCAGGTGCTTTTCAGTCATATGTAAATCTTGCTTAATTCATCACAGACGGGACTGCACCCGAATGCCTTTCACAGAACAGATCCGAGTCATCCCTCACACGTGCTCTACCCAAGCAACCTTTAGATCGCCCCGGGGCACGCAACGGCGCCTGCCCCGTAGATAAGAAGCACGACCCTTTCCTCCACCGCTTGCCATTACTGCAAACCTGACGCCGCCGGGATCGTTCGTGTACAAGGACGGTATTACACTGTAGAATCTCCGTAGTCAGTACAGTTAGCTTGTATCACACACACACCAATAAACGGAACCTCGTCTTATTGCGAGAGATACAAGATAGGTAATTGAGCTAAGCAGATTCAGAGGTAGTTGTTTTCTAACGATCCGCCTGCCCAATCCGTCCATCTATCACTCAGAAACCAAACACGTCCAAACTCGGCGCCACTCGGTGGCGCCCACCTTACACCCTCCCCACTTAGAGCGAGACATTGTCTCTGATGACAATGGGGAGCGATATAATGGTATTATTGTTGTATGAAAATATATTATAATAGGGTCCGAGACTCAATGGTCATCTACATCGCGATTCGGGGTAGTGTCCATGACGAGGATCATCATACAATGCAATTTTGGTATGCGGCGGGAGGAGTGGTCATATTACATAGTGATGCCGCAGGGTATTAATGATTTGATAATGCGATATAAGATTGTTATAGTCCAAATAATAG